>NC_134852.1:210240287-210466574 GCF_049852395.1 Peromyscus maniculatus bairdii | reverse complement strand
GCCGCCGCCGGGGGTCGCGGCCGGCGCTTTGACAGGAGGCGCCGCGAGCGCAGCCGCCGGGATCGCGGCTGGCGCCGTGACAGGAGGCGCCGTGAGCGCAGCCGCCGGGGTTGCGGCCGGCGCCGTGACAGGAGGCGCCGCGAGCGCAGCCGCTGAGGTGGTCGCGGCTGGCGCCGTGACAGGAGGCGCCGCGAGCGCAGCCGCCGGGGTCGCGGCCGGCGCCATGACAGGAGGCGCCGCGAGCGCAGCAGCCGGGGTCGCGGCTGGCGCCGTGACAGGAGGCGCCGCGAGCGCAGCCGCCGGGGTTGCGGCCGGCGCCGTGACAGGAGGCGCCGCGAGCGCAGCCGCTGAGGTGGTCGCGGCCGGCGCCGTGACAGGAGGCGCCGCGAGCGCAGCCGCTGAGGTGGTCGCGGCCGGCGCCATGACAGGAGGCGCCGCGAGCGCAGCCGCCGGGATCGCGGCCGGCGCCGTGACGGGAGGCGCCAGGAGCGCAGCCGCCGGGATCGCGGCCGGCGCCATGACAGGAGGCGCCGCGAGCGCAGCCGCCGGGATCGCGGCTGGCGCTATGACAGGAGGCGCCGCGAGCGCAGCCGCCGGGATCGCGGCCGGCGCCATGACAGGAGGCGCCGCGAGCGCAGCCGCCGGGATCGCGGCCGGCGCCATGACAGGAGGCGCCGCGAGCGCAGCCGCCGGGATCGCGGCTGGCGCTTTGACAGGAGGCGCCGCAAGCGCAGCCGCTGAGGTGGTCGCGGCCGGCGCTTTGACAGGAGGCGCCGCAAGCGCAGCCGCCGGGATCGCGGCCGGCGCCGTGACAGGAGGCGCCGCGCCTGGATGGAGAAGGATTAGACACAGAACGCAAAACAAACCGACACCACAAACAAGAAACAGTTTCGCTGCGCGGCTCCGGTGTAAACCGAAAGCAAAAACTCAGATGGGGACACGGAGTGTTTGAATTCTCCGTCCCCTGCCAGCACCACGTATCCTTCTGATACGGGGGTGGCCCCGAAAAACCGTGCCCCAGAGGGGACTTCCCGTGCCCCCGAAGGGGACTTCCCGTGCCCCCGAAGGGGACTTCCCGTGCCCCAGAAGGGGACTTCAGAGACCCGTGGAACGTCTTCCATGGTCGCAGTGGCGAAGTCCGAGCTCGTCAGCTCCTTCAGCCCCACTGACTCCAGACCGATTCCGGCGCGCAAACAGACAACATTCAACACTTAGACAAACCGACAACACTTCCCGTGCCCCCGAAGGGGACTTCCCGTGCCCCCGAAGGGGACTTCCCGTGCCCCCGAAGGGGACTTCAGAGACCCGTGGAACGTCTTCCAGGGTCGCAGTGGCGAAGTCCGAGCTCGTCAGCTCCTTCAGCCCCACTGACTCCAGACCGATTCAGGCGCGCAAACAGACAACACTCTGACAGGACAGAAACGACATACACCAAGGCCGGCTTACCTCCTGACAGTGGGTCGGTGGTCCCGAGGTGGGGGTCTCAGATCCCGGACGAGCCCCCAAATGAAAGACCCCCGAAGGCAGTCTTCCCTCTGGAGAGACCCTCGCCCAGAGATCACACGAGACCACAAGTCAGATGCAAACAGCAAGAGGCTTTATTCAGGAACACGGGTACCCGGGGCAACACAGTCCCTCAAGAAGCTCAAGAGACTGGCGCGCCCCCGGGCTGGAGCGGAGGGTTTTTATAGGGTCGGGCAGCAGGAGCACGAGGAGGGCGGGTTCAAACTCAGGGCAACTCATGGTTTACAGGGCTCTGATTGGACGATTCAAATGAGGCCGGGTTCAAACTTAGGGCAGCTCGTGGTTTTTCCCCGAGCTTGACACGCCTGCTGCCTGGCTCCAAGTTGTTTTTCTGACCTTTAGTACCCTTTTCTGGGGCCAGGAGGCCGGCTGTAGACACCCTGCGCTTTTCAGACCTTACTTGAAATGGCGTTAGGCTAAGCTAGTATGCTGGGATCTTTCACTGGAGAAGCACTTTACAGCCTGAAAGCTGAGCCCACCAAGCAAGTTTTATTGGATGAAAACCAAGTAAGGTTCTCCTTTGGACAAGCATGTCTCCACCCTGGGTGTTCCTGTTTTAGAGCCACTAGGTGTACATTTCTATTAAATCTGTGGCTTTTCACTTGGAACTATTAAAGTCTCAGCAAGACTTTTAATGTATCACTGTCCTAATTAGGGCATGGCTCCTCAGTGAAGCACAGTATCACCCAGCCATGGCTCCGCTCTTCACTTCCTCATCTAGCACTCACGTTTTGACATATCAGGGTTTTCCTGGGAGCTTTGGAGAGAGTGCTCCTCTTCCCTCAGGAATGTCTGAGAGAGGCGAGGTCCTAGCAAGACCTCCCATGTAGCAGGAAAGGCTTGGCCATTCCTTGGGGGTCAGGGCATATCTGTCATCACTCCTGTGACATACAACAGGATCCAAACGGAACTGGGACTTTTGCAGCCTGAGCCCAAGAGTGGCTTCTTATCATTGGAGGGAGCCAAGCGGAGCCATGTCCAGGGAAAGGCCCACCCGTTTCCTCCATGTCTGTACTTTGTCTCCAGGAAAGCAAGGCTTGTCATCCTGAGCATGCCAAGATACCACAGGCCCACAGGAGTTGGTTCACTGTGGCCAACATGTCCTACTGCTCACTGATTGGACTCCTGGGTGACTTTTACCTGTTGGGTCTCAGTGCCCGCATCCTTCAGGCAGCATTTTGATGACTCTAGTCATCTCTGTGTGGCGGGGAAAGAACGTAGTTTGATTTGGGAGCATGCCGACTTCACAGGAACGGTGGCTCAGATGGAGCTGACAGCCATGTGGGTCAGGAAAGTCTGTTGTTTCAAGATACAACCTCCGTGAGTTTTCAAAAATGTGTCTTAAACCCCTCTAAGTACATGAGTTTTGTAAGCACCAATCCCCTATCCACACACCCTGTTGTGTTAGCATCTATAGCTGGAAGGTTTCTCCAGTCCCGCCCAGCCCCATGTGGTCTAGCCCAGCCCCATGTGGTCTAGCCCAGTCCCATGGTCCCGCAGCCACTTATAAAATAATCATTCAGAGGTTTATGTTAATTAATAACTGCTTGGCCATTAGCTCAAGCTTATTAGTGACTAGCTCTTACACTTAAATTAACCCATAATTCTTATCTATATTGAGCCATGTGGCTTGGCTCTATATTGGGCACCACATAAGACAAATTGCTAAACAGTCTTATTAATAAAAAACCTGGAGCTAGATATTGGGGCTAAAACCAAGAGATCAGAAAAGCAGAAAGAAGCCAGCCACGTTCTCACCACTTGGAGATCCTTAGCCATAGAGACCTACTTCCTGTATACCCACATCTATATGCCTTTCTGTTCTACCATCTTATTTCCTCTTTCTGCCCAGCTACATCATTTCCTCTTCATTGCCCAGCTCTGTCACTTCCTGTCTGTCTATACAGACCTCCAGACCTTTATTGTTAATACTAGGATTAAAAGTGTGTACCATCATGCCTGGCTCTGTTCCCAGTGTAGCCTTGAACTCACAGAGATCCGTCTGGATCTCTGCTTTCCAAGTGATAGGATTAAAGGTGTGCTACCATTGCCTGACTTCTATGTTTAATATAGTGGCTGGTTTTTTCCTCTGATCCTCAGATAAACTTTATTGGGGTACACAGATAAACTATCACCACAAGCACCCAATCACCTATTCACACATCCTGTTGTGTTTTAATTGTGTTTTATCTCTGGCCAACCTTTGGTGGCTGATGCTAGGGTTGGCATTCTTCCAAGAAAGTTTGTGTTTGTGAAAATTCCCACGTGAGGCATAGCCTGGTCTGGCGGCTCTCTTTCAAATTCTTACATCTAGCTTCTTTACAGGCTCCTTCCTAAGGGGTGGCAGGGATAAGGTGAGGACCCTTGTTGGGTGGGGTTGTGTTGATGGGGAAGGTTTTGAAGTTTGGGTGGTTCCTGTCCATGTGGGTACAGTGGCTCCTTCTCATTGCCATGCAAATGGGTAGGAGAAGACACTAAAGGGTACTAACAAAACCGATGCTTTGTTTGAAGTCTACGTGAGCAGCAGCCTTGGACTGAGCAGAGGGAAGCATGACTACATACAGGAGGATTTCTTTCTCCGGCCATGACTATGTTTCAGATCAGATGGTGGTGGAAGCTGGGGAGATGGCTCGGCCGGTACAGTGCTCGCCTTGCAAACACAAGGACCCAAGTTCCATCCCCAGGCCCTACCTAAAATAAAAGCTGGGTGTGGTAGAGTACTCCCTGGGCATTCCCTGGTGAGCCAGCCCAGCTGACCTGGCACATTCCTTACCTGTGAGAGACCCTGATACTAAAGAGCTATGGATGATGCCTGAGGGATGACACCCAAGATTATCTCTCTCTCTTTCTCTCTCCTCTCTCTATCACACACACACACACACACACACTACATAGTGGTGATCACTGCAGAACTCGGCAAATATACAAGGCTTATCGAATTGCACACTTTAATGGATGTGTTGTATGATAGCCAAGTTTGTCTCACTGGAAGGATTAAAACCAGGACTGCTGCCTCTGCACTATGGCAGGCCGATGGGGGCTCAGAGCTGGTAGACCCTTGGGTGACATGGACTCTCCAGAGAAAAAGCAGGCACCTGTCTCTGAAAGTCAGATGACACTAGAACCCGACATCCAACATAGCTGATTCGGGTGGTGTGTGGACATTCTGTGACCAGGGGCCTTAAACTAGGACCCAAGACTCTCCCACACTGAAGCACGCAGAGACAGACATGGCCTCTGCTTCTGTCTCTTCTGCCATTGGTATTCATTCCACTCACAGGCTGTCCCGAGTGACAAGGTAAGACTCAGTTCCATTGTACAGAGGAGGAAACAGAGGCTGAGAGACAAAAGGCAGCCTGTTCAGTCACAGCCTCACGAGGAGCAGAGCTCGGAATGGCGTCAACCCGGCTAACCCTGGGCGGCCACCTCCCAGCCCTCACCACATTCCCGGATTGTAGCCCAGGGTCTCCCACTTCATTTGTGGTGTGAACTGATGCTCTGTAGCGGGGACCAGACTATTCACTCATTACACCCCTCATCTCAAGATGCAAATGAGGACCTTAGCTTCTAGTTCTTTACACCAGTGTTTGTCCAGGAGATAACAACCACTTCCCTTCCACGGGAGCAGAGATGAACGCTCTCAGTGAAATAAGAAAATGAAGGAGTCACGAAGGTTAATGCTGTCTGTCACCTGGATGAATAGAATGCCTTGCAAGGTGACAGGTGTGGATTATGTGTTTGCCTTTGCTTGCAAAGGCCACACCCTGCAAAGTTATGTCATACTGAAAGCCTGAAGAGGCTGAACTTCAGGTCTGGGAGGAGCCAGGAGTGAGGGCAGTTTTAGAAGCTGCAGCTTGCCTGACGCAGCAGCAGCCGGGCACCTGTAAACCTGGGGCTTTTGTCTCCTTGTGTGGGTGGAGACACTAGAGCACCGCACCAGGAGAGTGGGTTTGAATACTGTTCCCAGAGAAGGAGAGGGAAAGCCTTTTTGGGGAAGGTTCCAATGCCTGTACTACAGCTTACAAACAGGAGCCTCACTCTGTTGTCTGCTGGCAATGTGACCTGGGGATAGTGGTGCACAGGTAAATGTCAGCTTTCCAGCGGTCACAGGGGAAGACAGCGATTTGTAAAATGTGTCAGTTCCCATGGTCTAGATACCTCCACCTTAGCAACCTTGAAGCTGCCAGTAAGGCCGTGGCTGCATAACAAGCTGTCCTAGAGTCTCCACTGCTGGAGCAAACCGTCGCCTCTGGGAGGCTGTTTCCTAATGGGCAGGGTAGGGCTGCTGAAGCACAGGTAGTTGTAACTTTTGGCAACTCTTGTATAGCGTGACATGCTGTGCAGACACTGACCATCCCACAAGCGAGTCTGGAACACGTAGTTAGCTGGTTAATGACTCCAAGTGTGTCTTAGAACATAAAAAGAAGCAGTCAAAAAGCCAAGCCAAGACAGTTGGGGGCTCTCTGTGGCTGTGACAGGTGTGTTTGTCCGGCAGGGACATTCCAGTCCACACTTTAGACCTTCACACTTCCTTGTTTAACCCCTCGAAGGGGCCTGGGTTTGGGATTAGGGGGTGGGAGGCCATGGTGGAATTCTCAGCCGAGGGCTGCTCAACCCTGACCTCCTCTTGACTCTCATTCCCACAGATAGCTCAAATGACATGGAATCCCCTTCCCACCTCACAATCAGGGTGGCCCTGGCTCTGTCCCAGTCCGTTAAGAGGCAGTGATCTGCCACGAGGGTTTGATTTGATCCAGTTCTAAGAGGAATTTCTGGTGCAGAGACCATTTGAGGTCTCCAGGTGGCCTTAAAAGTTCTATAAAATTCCAGAAGGTGTTTCTGTCATATTTCAGACCTTCCTGCCTCTCTAGGTTCCTGGCTGTCCCTTGTGACTTTCAGCTGACACAGGCTTTGGTGCCAGGCTATGCCAGGAGGGAATGTTCTCTGCATAGTCTCACCTGCCACCCTGGGGCCTGAGGTACGTGACAGAAAAAGGAAGGGCTGGAGTCAGGTCCCTCAGTTTCCAGAGCCGAGTCCATCCTGATCCTGCCAGAGACCCTTGGGACTTACCCATTCTGACTGTACCATAAGGTAAAATTCCAGCAGCCAGAGAGAGGTCACAGGAGAGTGTTGGCCTGGTGAGTCATGGCAATCAGGGTGTCCAGGAAGTCACTCTTTGAAGGCTCCGCTGATGTCAGATTCTTTCTGAGACCCACCTTGTACAGCAGGCCAGTGGAGCCCAGAGAGCAAACACGTGGCGTGAGTCACCTGGGGAAATTGGCCGGCTGTATGATGGTAATCTCCGGGCCTCCTCACCTTGAGGGGAATCAGATTAACTGGATTTGAGCCTGGGTGGTTTCTGCTATCAGGAGCCCAGCAGAGGGCTGAGCAGGTTGCTACAGAAAAGGCAAACTGGGGATGGGGACGCTTCCCATTAGAAAGCCACAAGTGGAGCAGGTAGACGAGAACAGAGCCCGCCTGCGGGACTGTTTGTGCCGAGTAATAACCCCAATTACCACACTCACGAGGTATCAGAAAGTGAGGTTGTGGAGGCCGATTCAAGAGAAGGCTGGTTTTGGACCATAATGACAGGGTAACCTCGTGTGTAGCTTCTGGTAACCACCACTTGCCGCAGCAGGAAATGAGCTGCCGTAAACTGCAAATTAAGCACACTGCGCATTTATTAACCGCTTGCATTTCTTGTTTCCTGGGCTGCTCTAGCACAAAGAAAGGGAGGTGGGAGGTGGGAGAGAGCACAACGCTAGGGTGTGTGCTCAGGAGGTGGCAGAAGCCGGGAAAGCCGGCTAGGTAACGAAGCCGGGGCTCCAGCACAGACTCCCAAGGGAATAGAAGTCCTGTCTTCAAGCAGAGTGTGTGTGTGTGTGTGTGTGTGTGTGTGTGTGTGTGTGTGTGTGTGTGTGTCATGGTCCCTCTTGTTCCCACGAGGCAGGGTCTCTCACGGAGTCTGGAGGTCACTGTTTGTGCTAGACTAGCTGGCTGGGAAGCCCCAGTGACCTCTGTTCCTTACAGCACTCGGATTACAGGTACAAGCATGGCCATACCAGGCTTCTCGCGTGGGTGCTGAGGATTGTGCGTCTGGGCGGCGGGCAGCGCCTCCTGGCTGTCGCCTTTCCTGGCCGATCGTTCCACATAGACAGTGGAGCAGCTCTCAGCCTGAAGAGCCCCCCACCATCGATTGCTCATGACTCTTATTTAGAGCAGGCGCCCCTGTCCAGTGCAGCGGGGGTCCTCTCTTCTGCTAATCAGGATCTAGAGAGGCTTGCTGCGCCAGCTCCACTTCCTTCTCTGCTGGATAAGATTTTCCTGTGGAAATCCCAGTCCTCCCATGGTTCCCAAGTGTGCACTTTGGAATAGACGGTTAGATGTGATCCTGCACAAGGTGTTCGACTTTTCTTGCCTGGGTTTCCTTCCCTGCAAAACAAAAATGGAAAACAGTATCCCATAAGGCATCTGTGGGAAGGGTTGTCTGTGATTGGCATACCAGGACAGTATGCCTGGAGCATAGTAAGTGTTCAGTAAATGTCACCTGTAATAGCATTTACTAGTGTTCTTGTGTGTGTGTGTGTGTTCACGTGTGGGGGTGCATGTGTGTGCAAATGTATGGAGCTCAAAGGGCATCTTTAGTTGTCATATCTTCCTCGGACACTGTCCCGCCTTATTTTTGAGATGAGGTTTCTGATTTTTACCTGGAATTCACAGTTTGGCAGGCCCCACGGGAATCCTCCTGGCTCCACCTGTCCAGCGCTGGATCATAAGTCTAAGCTGCCATATTGCTTCTCCCATGCCCTCTCCGTGGGTTCTGGGAATTGGACTTAGCTCCTAATGCTTTCCCCTGTAGTAGTACTTCCTAAGTTACTTGTTTGCCATACCAGAAGTTCGGTCACATGAGAGATGCCCTAGTCATGGTATTGAATAGTAACCCTGGATTCCCTGACCCGGAACCAGACAGAGAAGCACAGAGGAGAGAACTCAGCTGGTTTTACATTTGACATCAGAAATATTCACGTGCTGTGTGGGAACTGACCATGGAGCTTTAGGCTGTGTGGGGATAGGATTGATGCCAACACAGAGCAGGAAGAAGTTGGTGCTCGGTGGTATCTTGGTTAGGGTTTCTATTGCTGAGATAAAGTACCATGATCAAAATCAACTTGGGGAGGAAAGGGTTAATTTCATCTTACACTTCCTGGTAATAGTCCATAACTAAGATAAATGGAGGCAGGAACTGAATTAGAGACCACAGAGGAATGCTGCTTATGGGCTTGTTCCACATGGCTTGTTTAGCTTGCTTGCTTATATACCCCAGGACCACCTGCCTTGGGTGAGGGCAGAGGGGATGGTACCATCCACAGTGAGCTGGGCAGTACTTCACAGACTTGCCTACAGGTCAATCTCAGGGGCGTTTTCCCAGTTAGAATGCCCTCGTCCCAGATATGTCCAGGTTTGTATCCAGTTGACAAAAACAGCCAAGACAGTGGTGGTCCATACTCAGTGTTTGGGAATATGTAAATAAAAGGGAATTATGTTGCCAGCAACACTGAAAAGCGTTTTTAGATGGACTTGGAGGCCTGATGAGGTAGCGAATTTGGAAAAGGGCTTGTCTTGCAAGCCTGAAGACCTGAGACCGGTCTCCAGATCCAGTGTTGACAAGAAAGGGAAAGCCAGGTGTGGCGACTGGGGCAGCAGTTAAAGTTGGATCCCGGGGCTCGGTGGCTTACACAGCCTGTGCGGTGTGTTCTAGGCTCCGGAGAGACCCTGTTGCAAAGAACAGCAGCAGCGAAGGTAGACAGAGCCTCGGGAGTGACCGGAGGTTGTCTTCTCCACATGTGCACCTGCACAGACCATGCACACATCTGGATACATACAAATGAAATGGAGAAGCCATCAGGAGGCTGGGCTTGTGTGTCCTTCTGGCTGTGAGTCCAGCTGCAGCCAGGGCGTGAGCTGTTGGCCTCACTTATTGATTGTTGGCAGTTAGAACAGATGGTCACGTGTGCCCAGAGATCCAGAGGCTTCCGACTCCTGTTTTAGCATTTTACCACTCTTTATGTTCTGTGGGTCACATGACCCCAGCCACACAGTGCCCGGCTTTAACTCTGACAGCAGTTTCCTCACAAAGGAATCTTCACTGGGAGTGCTTGCCTCTTGCCTCCTGAATGCTGATTCACATTCTGAGCTAACATGTCTCAGATTGCAGTTCCCAAGACCCCCAATATAGTGACCCCTTTTTTTGTTCTGAGCTGGAATTGGGTGGGGGGCAAGGATATGGTAAAGGAGACCTCTGACCCATTTACGCCATCTCAGAAGCTCAGAGCTGTGACAGAACCCGGGGTGGTCCTGGACTGGACCTTGTCAGGGTAGACTTGGAGAGATGGCACAAACAGGGATCATTTAAGCAGGGTGTGCAGAGTAAGCGGAGGCCTTAGGGGAAACGCTACGGTGAGGTCAGGCAGTGGCCCTCAGTCCCCCTCCAGAGAGACTTGGGTGTTAGTAATATTCCAGCGCCCAGTCTCTGAAGACTGCCTGAGCTCAGAGCTCCTCAGCTGAACTCACACCATTTTAGAAATCTCAAACATTACTGTTTCTGGTGTCTCTACAGAGAGCCTTGAGCTTGATATGTGGTGACCTGGAGAGCTACCGGGGGTTTTCTGTAGTTGTTTTGTTTTTGTTCTTTTATAAGCTTTACTTTAAAACAATTTTCTTTGGAATACAGAAATTGAGAAATAATGCAGCAAGCTCCATGCCTGACATATAGGTCTCCTCATTACTAATATATAACTATAATTTCATTTGTTATAATAAGCCAGGCAATATTCCTAACATCCTTAACTAAGGCCCATGTTGCTCAGTGTTTTTAATTTTAATTTTTTTGACATCATAATCACATCTCATCCCCCTTCTTTCCCTCCCTCCAACCCCTCTCTAATTCTTGGTCTCTTTTTTTCTTTAATTGTCATTGTTGTTTTCATGTAAACATATAAATACAACCTGCTCAGTCCATGTGGTGGTGTTTATATGTATGATTCAGGGCTGACACTTGGTATTGGATGACCGATCGGAGTGCCCAGGCCTGGGGAAGACTGTCCCTCCTCCTCCAGTGTCAGCATCCCTTAGCACCCGCAGTTCTTTGTCTAGGGGTGGTGTAGCTGGAGTTTTCTCTCCAGGTCCCACCAAGCCCAGCAGTCCCTGAGCCCACTTATAAAATAAACATACAGACGCTTACATTATTTAAACTGCTTGGCCATTAGCTCAGGCTTACCATTGTCTAGCTCTTACTCTTCTATTTAGCCCATTTTTATTAATCTATACTTTGTCACATGGCTCGTGGCTTATTGGTACCTTACATCTTCCTTGTCCTGGTGGTGGCTGCAGGCAGTCTCTCCCTTCCCTTCTTGTTCCCTCAGTTTTTCTCTCTGTTTATCCCGCCTATACTTCCTGTCTGGCTACTGGCCAATCAGTGTCGTATTTATTAACACATTTGCCATACAGAACATCCCACAGCAGGGTGGGGCCCCATGAAAGTTGCCCCTTCCATGTCAGTGTGTCTATTTGTTCTTATTGGGCAGCCATGTTTTGTGGGATCATGGGAAAAGCTTTCCTGTCTTGTTTAGGACACAGTCTCTGTTTCTGGTCCTCTGGCTCTTACGGTCTTCCATCCCCACTTCTATACCATTTCCTGAACTTTAGGTTCTGTTCTAGACGTATTGGCTGGGGCTGGGCTCCCCACAGCCAGTTGTTCTCTGCATTTGACCAGTTGTGGTATTTTTTTAATGGTCTCCATCTGTGGCAAAGAGACGTTTCTTTGGTGGGGACCAGAGTTACACTTCTCAGTATCAAGAGCCCGTCAGAGCACTGCACTCTATTTAGCCGCCATATCTCCTTGGGTTCCTCTTGGCTGTGGTAGTTTCACAGACTTTCTTAATTTTTAATGACATTGATTATTTTGAAGAATGCTGGGTCTCTCTCTCTCTCTCTCTCTCTCTCTCTCTCTCTCTCTCATGATTTTTCTCAGGATTTCAGTAAGATTATGGGGGTTTTTGTTTCAGAAAGAACACAGTGGTAGTGAGTTTCCATCCCGTCATTTCAAAGGTGCATTCCTGCACCACCTGCCACTGTACTCACTGGCCTTGGCCCTGCCTGAGGCAGGGCTGTTAGATGTCTCCATTGTACAGCTATTCCTTTCCTCTGCCTTTCCACACTGTTCCCCATGGGAGGAAAGAGCAGCCCACCCACAGTTAAGGAGTGGGAGCAGACAGCTCTAGCAGGTCGCTCTGGGAAAGACGGAGATCTGTGAGCAGGAAGCTCCCAGCAACCTGAGAAAGGGGTGGAGGGCCTGGGCTTGGTTTTCAGCAGAGAATGAGAAGTTGGCAGTGTGCAGAATTTAGTGGGAGACAGAGAAAGTGACATCAGCATTTGTACCTTGATTTATTGCCAGCTGTATTTTTTGTCTATGTCACCCTGAGTGAGTCATCCTGTCCTGAGTCTTCCTTTGCCTCTTGGTAAAAGTCAGTTGTTGGATCCTGCTTTTTCTTCCCCCAAAGCTCTGAGAGTAAAATGAGTTAAGGCAGGCATGATGAGTACTTGAAAGCCACCAAGCGCCACGTCCTGTCAGAGGCTGGGAGCGGCTGTGACGTGGGCGTTTCTGAATATTTCAGGTGACCCAGAGCACAGGTATGCTTATTGTCTGTCTCACACAGGTACAATCTTTCCTGCTCTGGAGTTTTCATTTCACGTGTTCCTCCACAGTTTCCTGTCTGTCTCCAAGAGGGATGGATGGAGCATGGGCAAGAAGAGACTGGTTCTGGATTTGATTGAAGGGTGCAGGGCCGGCTCTGTAGTGGACTCTGCCTAAGGACTCCAGAGGTTGCTGGAATCTCCTCAGTGGCTTGCATCCTAATCTCATTCCTGCTCTGGAGTTTCAGAGGTGTGGTCAGGCCACTTTATTTACTGTGAACCCACGGCCCCTTGGGTATAGCTTGTAGTGGGTAGTGTTGTCAGAGGGGCCAAAGCCTCTCCAAACTTGATATGATACTTTTCCCATTTGCCAATAAGATGATCACAGCTTCTGTACACACACGCTCCCCACCCCCATCCCCTCTACTGCTTCAGCTCTCTCCACCCCCATCCCAGGGTAAATCATTGACCGCTAGAAACAGTGGGAAGAGTTGGGGCACAGGGCACATCAGCCTTAACCAGAATGTGAGCTTTTATTTCTCAGTTTCCCCTGTCAGTAGAAGAAGCAGAGACCACCCAGACTCTAATGGAGTCATCGGAGTGAAAATTAGCAGAAGAGCCAGGAGCAGACTCAGTGAGTCCGGCCCTGAGGTATACTGCAGGCAGCTCAGCTTGGCACAGCAGACTCAGTGAGTCCGGCCCTGAGGTATACTGCAGGCAGCTCAGCTTGGCACAGCAGACTCAGTGAGTCCGGCCCCGAGGTATACTGCAGGCAGCTCAGCTTGGCACAGTTCAGCATACGCTGGAGCAAACACCGCCATTCATTGGTAATGACCAAACCTCCAAGGACAGCCACATAAAAGGGACCTCTTTGTTCACCTTGTAAGAGGAGGGAGGTTTCTTTTGTCTACACTGATGTAGTTAGGATAAAATACGCGATAAGAAATCCCAATTCTTCCCCAGTGAGTGTCACACACACACACACACACACACACACACACACACACACACACACACACACGAGCTTAGGCTGGCAGTTGAAGGAGAGGCAGATAAATGGTCTGGTCTGCCTATATCTGGTTGAAGGTGAAAGTTCTCTCCAGGCACAGAAGCCTTCAGGTCTAATACATCGTTCTAAAAGGAAATGCTTGCAGAATGCAAATGTGGTCTCTGCCCTGACCTCGGGGACAGTTGCCAGCATTTGAGCTGGCTCTTTTATTCACATACACAGAAGAGCCAAGAGTGGTAGATACCTTCCTTCTCTCCTCGTGAGTCAGCCTGGCTGGCTGGCTTACTTAGAAGTCTCAGGGTTTCTTAGGCAGAAACTCACTCTCCATTTAAGGGATGTCCGGTGCTGCCACATTGTTTCTGGAGAGGATGGGCCCTCCTGGTTGTGGTACACACCTGTAGGATACACTGAAGAGGTGTACTGTAAATCCTAACTCTTTGTTTTAGCAGGCCTACTCAATGATAAGAATGCTAATATTCAGGGCATGATGGCTCAGTGGTTAAGACCCACACTTGTCTTTCAGAGGACCTGAGTTTGGGTTCCCAGTACCTGTATAGGGCATCCCACAACCACCTGTAACTCCAGCTCCCGGGGACTCATTGCTCTCTTCTGGGCTCCATGGATACTGCATTCGCAAGCACAAACCCACACACAAACACACATAATTAAAAATAAAAGTAAAAACATTTCTTAGAAAAGAATGCTGAGGTTCTTCATCTGGTGTGTGTGTAAGAATTGCCTGAGGGATTTACTAGAAAGAGATTCTTCACCCCTACTCCTGGGCAATGTTGGGGGGACTGCATTTTTTTAAATAATTTATTTTTGTTTGTTGTTTGACTTAGTTTTGGGGATGAGGACTCATGATGTTGTTCAGGCTAGCCTGGAACTCCTGGTCTCCCACATCAGCCTTTCTAGGACTGGATTCAAGGCATGTAACACCATGCCTGGTTATTATTATTTTTTAATCAACACATAGTGATTGTATGTGCTTACAGAGCACAGTGTGATGTTTTAATACTAGTAGGTATATGTTGTATGATCAGGTTGTGGTATTTGGCATATCTGTTACCCAGGAGACTTACCATTCCTTTGTTCTGGGGACTTGTCACATCCTGTCTACCTGCTGACTTGAAACACTCAGTTACTGTCAACCATAGTTTTTCTGATCTGCCCTAACATATTGGGAGCCTTTCCTCATGCCCGACAGCACTCCTGAAGTGTCAACCAGCCCCTGTCCATCCTTCCCTCACCCACATCATTCCCAGGCTCTGGTAACCATGACTCCATTGTCCACCTCCGTGAGGTCAACGTATAGCTTTGAGAGCTTGTGGCATGCGTCTTTCTAAGTCTGGCTTTGATCCTGTAATGTCCTCCTGTTCCATCCATGTTGCCGTAAGAGGCCAAATTCCATTCTTCTTATGGATGAATAATATTGCACTGTGTGGATAGATGTGCCGTGCTTTCTTTACCCATTTCTCGGCCCTTGGCAGGTTGCTTGCCAACCCATTTTCATTTCCTTTGGGTATCTGGATTGTTGACTGGAACCTCTGTCGTATTTCCATAACACTATATTAATTTACATTCTGACCCACTGTGTCTGGGAGTTTTCCAGGAGACACGCCCCCAGCATTTTTTTTAAAAATCTTTTATATGATAGCCTTTGGGGATGAGATAACATTTGCCTTTCTAAATACATGGCACAGGGAATTCTAATTCAGGGGTTGCATAACTACTTTGTTGATAACCAGGGCCCTGGGCCCACCTAGAGACACCTTTTCCACACACACTCTCAGTGTTCTTTCTGAAAGCCAAACCCTGGATGTTACTCTGAGAATTGTGTATAATATTGGCTAAATAAATATCTTGATTGTAACAATTTCCTGGCTTATTCTAATAGTCTGGGAGGAGCATAGTAGGTCCGGAAGGACTGAGGTGTCAACCTTTGCACTCACACTAGCTGTTACTTTGAGAGGGCCATTTAGCATCTCTGAAGCTCGATTGCCTTTTCCACCAAATGGGAGCATTATTGCTTATCCCACTGCCAGTCAAGGGTGGTGCAGCCGAACAAAACGACTTAGGTGTAAGCACCGTGCGCAGT
Source organism: Peromyscus maniculatus bairdii (assembly GCF_049852395.1). NCBI lineage: Eukaryota > Metazoa > Chordata > Mammalia > Rodentia > Cricetidae > Peromyscus > Peromyscus maniculatus. Next base: position 210,451,251 of record NC_134852.1, on the reverse strand, counting down.
ATAATCGCCATACCCGGTAATGATAACTTTGCTGAAAAAACAGGAGTCAACTGGAAGAAACTGAGAAGCTCACATGTTCCCCCACCAGCATGTGGAAAGGCACTCTTGAGAGAACCTTTTTCTTCATGCCCATGTGAACAGATTTTGGACTTGACGTACAGTGCTCTCCGTGATCTTGATAGCATGCACACCCCTCCTTAATTCCTGTAGAAAATGCGAATCTGGTGGTAAATACAGAGATCGTATCAGGTAGAGAAAGGAATGCAGATGGCCTGCGATGCCGGGTCCCCTGGCTCCTGGTATTCTTGGGACCCAGGCTCCCACTCTAGGAATTTGAGTCACATGTTAGCTTGGAACCACACCTGCTCCTGACTGAAACCTCACAAGAAGAACCTTGTTCTTCAGAAACGGGGTCAGGAACTGGCTGTTTGCACCATCTTGCCCAAACTCTTTTCAGCAAAATGAGAATGGGGGACATTCTCTATAGAACAATGTGCTATTATCCATGCCATGCTTTTACACACGTGCGGTCACACACAGCCAGCTTCTCGCTCTGATGTCCTACATGCCATGCTTTTACACACGTGCCGTCACACACAGCCAGCTTCTCGCTCTGATGTCCCACATGCCACGCTTTTACACACGTGTCACACACGGCCGGCTTCTCGCTCTGATGTCCCACACGCCATGCTTTTACACACATGCAATCACACACAGCCAGCTTCTCGCTCTGATGTCCCACATGCCACGCTTTTACACACGTGTCACACACGGCCGGCTTCTCGCTCTGATGTCCCACACGCCATGCTTTTACACACGTGCCGTCACACACGGCCGGCTTCTCGCTCTGATGTCCCACACGCCACGCTTTTACACACGTGCAATCACACACAGCTACCTTCTCGCTCTGATGTCCTTTCTACGCTGGGTCTCGGCAGTCCCCCATGAGCTGCCCTGGTACAATTTTCCTCCTTGACAAACATTTTAAAAGTGTCTAAAAGATACCGTTGCTCTTTGTGTTGGTTGGTCGATTGCCTGATATGTCACATGGGTTCTAAGGCTCTTCATCAGCAAAGGAAATTGCTAGCAATAAGGGGTTATTGACATTCTCTGGCCAAAGGAACCCATGAGAGACACAAACCCAGGTGTTGTCTCACTGTCTCCCTCTTTCTTGCCCCTCTGCAGTTAGTTCAGACTCTGCACCCGATTCTGAGGCCGGGACGGCCAAAGTAACTTACATTTCCTGAAAACTGCACTGGTATCTAAGAGGATATTCTCATGTACCCAACTGGTCCAGACCCCTCTGCTTTACGGGCAAGGAAGCAGGTCGTGTGCAGAGGGATCCAAGCTTCGCAGATTGTTATTATTTTTAAGTTTTTGCTCATAGTATATGTGGGAACTGTGTGTGCCATGAGAGTCTCATAATGGGCCTCCAGTAGGTTAGATGAGTCCCCAGAGTCAGATAGAAAGCATTGTCTGATGACGGCAGTGAGAAACTGTCCCACACAGCCTAAGCAGTTAGCACTGCATGAGCATTCTGTGCTGACAGGAGCTGGGACACGAAATACAGTTAGGACAGAAACCAAACAGACTGAGAAATGGTCCCTGCCTCTGAGGAACCTTTGCCTTACAGTGAACTCCTGCTGGAATATGCTAAGTCAGCAAAAATGTGCCACAAATACTGCAAATTACTAAGTGAAACGGGATTGTATTTGTACAATCTGTAGTCCTTGAGAAGTTGAGACAGAAGGCCCGAGACAGCATGCGTGTCCCCAGTAGACTGTTAAGGCTGCCACGGACGCATACAGCTGTGGATCCAAGCTCATGGGGTGGGGTGTGTGTGCCCACCTCGTGCTTATTGAATGGTCACGTGGCTCATTTCCCACTGCATGCTGGGGACAGTCACACATCCTTGCAAAGACTGTTTTCTAGAAATGCTTCCTTTTCACCTAAATCTTTTGCTGTTTCTTTCCAGTGGCCCATCCTCAGGATCCTCACCACTCATCAGAGAAACCTGCCATTCACTGCCATAAATGTGGGGAGCCATGCAAGGGCGAAGTACTCCGGGTCCAGACCAAGCATTTCCATATCAAATGTTTCACCTGCAAAGGTACAGTACCTCCAGCATCCTGACCGGTGACGTGTAGCCATCAATACACATCAATACCTTCTGAATGCCACCCAGATCCCTGGTGCCTGAGCCTCCTGCTTAGCAGCATGTAGCCATCAGTACAGTCCTCTGATGCCACCCCAGACTCCTAGGTGATATCTGAATGCTTTAAGAAGCTCTTAATTTATTCACTTCTAGTTTAGGAATAGATTAGACTTCAGGGTGACACCAGACCTTCTCAAGGCAAAGTCTTAGGGCATTTATTGAGGTCCTATTGTATGATATTTTGTTTGTGTTCAGACAAATAAAGCTTGTCTGGAGATCAGAGGGCAGAGCTAGCCACTAGTTAACCATAAAGGCCAGGCAGTGGTGGCTCACACCTTTAATCCCAGTACTTGGGAGAAGGAAGCAGGAAGATGAGGAATTCAAGGCCACTCTGGGCTACACGAGATTGAACCAGTCTAAAGAAGAAACAGAACCAGGCAGTGGTGATGCATGCCTTTAATCCTAGCACTAGGGAGGTAGAGACAGGAACATAAGGTAGGTAGAGACAGGATCTTGTCCACATTCGGTCTGAGGATTTGTAGAGGTAACAAGTCTCTAGTGGCTGCTGCTCTGCTTCTCTGATCTCTGGGCAAGCTTTATTTGTCTGAACACAAACAAAATATCATACAACAAGGTGTGGAGGGAGGGGGCTCTGTGAAAATACAATGAAGTTTTTGAGATTTTTGTATTTCCCATTTTTTCCTCTATGAAAGAAGAGATTCCTAGTAAAGTAACTTTGCTATCCATTATTTATGGAAGGACTGGAACATACCATGTATAAGCTTCATATATACACATGCAGACAAACATTCATATATATAAATTTTAAAAAACACAAAAATTCTTTTAAATAAAAGATTGACTGCTAAGGCTCTCTCTCTCTCTCTCTCTCTCTCTCTCTCTCTCTCTCTCTCTCTCTCTCTGTGTGTGTGTGTGTGTGTGTGTGTGTGTGTGCGCGCGCGCGATCACACATGTCAAGACATGAAAATTTAGCCTCATACAGAAAGGCAACTCCCATCCAAATGATCTCAACACCATTGTCCATGAGGCCATGCCCTGCAGCTCACACAGGCTGGCTAGTTTGTCTGGGTGCTCTGAAATGCCACATCAGTGTAGTTCAGGGGAAGGAGAGTACTTGGCGTAGGGAGAGGAGCATGAGTCTCCGAGTCCGCTCCCTGTAGTCATTGCACTTTCCTGTGCTCGACGCCTTGTTCTTAGACATCAGGCTTCCCTTTAAGCATCCTGGGTGCACACTCTGCACTGCCTCCTAAGCTCCCTGTCCATACAATTAAATTTATTTAAAAGAAGTGTTCTGATGTTCGTGTTATAGACAGGGAATATGTGATCCTTCTTTTTAAAAAAGCCTTCTGGAGTAAGTATGGCCAGCTGGAATTTTCATACAGCCCACGCTGATCCTTAGGAAGCATGGACCGTTCTCAGGATGCCAAGTGTACAGCTGTACCATAGAGCCTGAGTCCTGGCATGCCAGTAAGCACTGTGATCTCAGGCAAGTCACATGTCTCTCTGTGGCTTAGTACCCTCTCTATAAAATAAACATACTGGACCATGTGCTATCGCATCACCTCAGGTCTGCAGTCTGCATCTGCTATATACAGGTAACCATAAATGTATATGGTACAGAGCGTAGATGCACTAGGCTTCCAGCAGAGGATGTCTGAGAAACTGGTTTCTGGTTCCATTCAGTTTGGGAAACTTGGAGTCAGCATTTTTTTCTTCAAATTTTTGCTCATGAATTTCCAGAGACATGGCCTCAATGTGTAAATGACTGCAGCCATGTAGGTGTCTGATATTTCTAGTGGACTTGGACAGTGTTAGCCTCAGACCTGGGAAGTCAGTGTGCAGTACTTTGAGGGATTCAAAGATGTAGTCCCCTGATGATTCTTGGTTTTCTTATTTTCTAGTTTAAATCCAATGACTGAGCATAGCTTCTTCGTGTTGGAAAATTGCACCTTGTACCTTGATTCATGCTCTAAATGTGTTCCTGCAGTGCTGAATTTTCTCCTTAGACTGAATTCTATTTTTAAAGCATGTGCTATTTCTTAGGAATTATTTGGCAATTTAACAAAAAGTTGCTAAAGCAAAGAAAGTCATCTATTCTTGTCAGTTTGTGTCTTCTCACACTTAGTCTGGCGGTGCATGCTGTCTTGGGTCCCAACCTTGTGGGTTAATCTTCTACTAGTGAATTTTTAGGAAAGTGTTTTATGTTTATGGGCATTTTGCCTGTATGTGTCTGTGCACCACCACATGCATGCAGTGCCCACAGAGGCCAGGAGAGGGCGTCAGATCCCCGGAACTGGAGTTCCAGACTGTGTGAGCCACCATGTGGGTACTAGATATTGAACCCAGGTCCTCTGGAAGAGAAACCAGGGCCTTACCCATTGAGCTATCTCTCCTGTCCCCATTCCTTTCTTTTTTCAATTAAAAGACTGTGTTTCTAGAGCAATTTTATACTTATAGAAATAAGAGAAAGAGCATCTTGTACAAGCAAGGCCATTTTTTCATCTGCTACCTTTTGGTAGGATTTAATAACTCTCTGCAGAGACGTCCCTGCAACCCCTGAGATCAGAATGAGGGGTGTGGGGGTGGCAGCTGGGCCACCTCAGGAGTACTGCCATCCCTGGCGCTCCTGACGACAGCCAATCCTTACACACCGGTTACAGCCGAAATCGAGCTGGGCAGTTCCTGGGATGGAAGATTCCAGGCCGGAGCACGCGCCAGGCTAGCAGGGCTTTTGTCAGAGTCTGCTCAGTGCTGACTGTGGACCTTCACCCTCTGCCACAATGCTGCCCTCCACACAGGCACACGCTCCAGCCACAGAGCTTTATTTCTTGAGGACCGTTTTCTGCAGTTAGAAAGGACTAAGAGCCCCGTGACAGAGAAGAGCAAAGATAATGATTTTTGCTTTAAAAAAAAAAAAATGAAACAAATGGCCTTGAGAGAAGGGAGAGGAGACCCTGACCCAAGGCCAAGCGGGTGACAGCGTGAGAGAGGGCGGCTGCTAGGGACAGGGGCGGCACAGACGGAAGAGCTGGACATCCAACCAGAGTCCCTGGAGTCATTGGAAACAGATTTGGCCCAAAGATTCTTTTAGTTCTCAGGGTAGCCAACCAGATCCAGGTTTTTTCCTTAATGCTTTAGAGTTTTCTGGTATTGAAAAAAAAATAATGAGTCTAGGGTATTAACCCTAAAAATATCTAAGAGAAACAATACTCATTATGATGAATAATATATCAAAATATCTAATAAAAATACCTACCGTATAATGGAACAGAATCATAACTCGTAAAAGATACTTAGAAGTGGCTGACACTGATAAATTTGTCCCTTCTCAGACGCCATTCCTCCCAGAGAAGCAAGCTGCACAAATACCCAACAGTCCCCACCCGAGTGGAGGTGTTTGGGGCTTTCGGATTGTCCCGTACTCCATAGAATGCAGCCACATCGTAGCAATCAAGGGGGAAATCGAAACTACCATCCCACTGGAACCTTGTCACAGATTGAATAGGGGGTCAAAGGAGACTTAGAAGCCACCACAGCACAGAAACAACATCACAGGATGAAGGAAAACAACTTTTTTCTGTTGCAGAATGATTGTGGACAGGTAACAGAAATAAAGAAGAAGAAGGGGAAAGTTTCTGAGTGCTGACGACCACTAGGATGATGCAGATCTCTTTGTACCATGGCTCCTCTCACTGTGTCTTGAACTAACCTTATCTTACTCGTCTGGCAGATAGTAAGCCCCTCCCTCGGGGGCAGACTGCCTTCTGTTTGGCCACTGAGGAATACCCAGCGCCTGGGGTCGTGCAGTGCATTAGTGAACAGTCAAGCATGGTGAAGTTCTTTGGAGCTTGTCTATCATAAATGTTGTCAGTGACACAGCCTGTCAACAGGGTTTATCAAATGCTTGCTGCGATACAAGCGCTCTAATGGATTCTAGGCATAGACTTCCAAGAAGAAAGATACAAAGGCATCTGTCCACAGAGCTACCCCCAGCCTCACAGAGGTGACTGTGCAGGAACTCAGGCTGACGCATGCGCGTGCGCTTGGGCTGCCCTTCCCTTAGGCTGTCCTCTGTGCTCACGTTGGCACAGGTTTGGGGCTTGTGGCTCAATGGAAAACTGGTAAAACTCCAGAAATATAGAAGCAGTTTCTATAACCCCCGACCCTGCCAAAGAGCTGAGCCCAGGCTTTTAATACTAACTTGGGAGAATCCTAGGCGTTCAGACAAGGATGAGAAGGCAGGAAGAACCAGGATGCAGGGACAATGGGGACACAGGAGTGAGCTCCCTTCTTACTGTGAGTGAGAAGCCAGATTCATGCCAGATTCCTCTGGGAAAGCATAGGCCTGAGTGTTGGAAACTTTATATGTTGTATCCTGTAATTGTGTTATTTTATCAAATCAATGTAATGCAGATCTTTTAAAATATTCATTTTTAAGTTCCAAACTAGAATAAGATAAGTGTTCATAATTTCTCTGAAATATACTGTGCATATGCTCCAAATGAATGAATGAAATGTTTATCGTTAACTGATATACTAATTATAGATCATTATTCCTAAATCATTACCTTTAAGAAACTAAGACTTGATTGAGGTTAATGTTTGGGGGCGGGGGAAAGAGGTTGTTTGTTTATTTTTTTTATGCTTCCCAGCGTGACATTTCTTACACAGTGAGAAAATTATTATCCATAAGTTATTTTTTTTCATTCCATCAAATGTCATGAAACCAAAGGTCTTTATAATATTTCAAGTCCTCAGAAGTGTATCACCATTCAAATTTAATTGTGGGAGCCCGTTCTGGGGTTCCTCGTGGCTTTACCCAGCAGGTCCGAATAGAGGATGATCAGGACCACGGGCCTGAGTGCAGGTGTCTGAGATGGTCTGCACTTGGCTGTGCTGGGGGAGGAGGTCTTTTGCTCCACCCCTTGGCGTCTCTATAAAAACCCTGGACCAGAGACAGTCGGGGCCCGTTGGAATAGGTTCCAGGCCCTCTCGAGGCTATCCTTTATTTTCTATCTGTTTATCTCCACAACATTCTCCACTATAAATCCTTCTATCTAATATTTCCTGCCGCTCGCACTCAAGAAAACTCTGGGAAGCTGTGGGGGTGGTGGGTAAACGCCCCACATTTAATTATACTGTTTAATATCTCTTTTAAATGCCCTCAGTATTTTTCCTAGACTGTTTCTATGTAGGGAGGTGACACTGGCTTCTGACTTATTGCATTGCTGACAGTTGCCTTTTCAAATAATTACACTTATTCATAAGTGTGCTGACTTCAGAAGACACTGCGGGACTGGGGTTGTAGCTTAGTTGGTAGGGTGCTTGCCAAGCATTTACAAAGCCCTGGGTTCAATCCCAAGTGATCTATAAATACATTATGGTGGCGCTTGCCTGGATATCCCTCAGGATTACACCCAGGAAGTAGAGGCAGGGGGATCAGAAGCTCGAGGTCATCCTCAGTGTACAGTGAATTTGAAGCTAGCCTGGACTACATGAGACTCCGTCTCCAAGATTAAAAAGTAAATAGCAGTCATGAGTGAATGGCAGAAAACGGCAAAGTTGGCACTTGACGCTGGGCAAGTTTGGGAAGACGGATCCTGGAGTGTGGGACTCCTCTCTGAAAAGAGGAGGCAGTTGTTATGGTGGTTTGGGGAGTCTACCCGGTCACCCTGAAACTATGACATTATAAATGTCATCAAGCATCTTAACTGCTATGGAGATTTTACTCTGCCACTAATTACATGGAAGTAGTGAATTTTTGGTAGCCCTTTGAAAGTTCCATGTAGGAGCTGACTGTACCTGGGGTATCCCCCTCCCCTTATTTTGTTCAGAGCAAGGATTATAGATTTTATTCTTATTTTTTTATTATTGTGTATGTCTGTATGAACATATGTCACATGTATGTGATGCCCATGGAGGCCAGAAGAGGGCCTCAGCACTCCTGGGGCTTCTTAAAAACTGAACCAACTTTCCATTCCCAAAGCAAAGGTTTTAGTTATGTCTAGTGAAGTATTTTACACCAAATGAGAGAAAAATAACAAAAATCAGCTTCTTCAATAAGATCTACCAAGACCTTAAAGCTTTTTTCCACATACAATACATAAATACATAAATACAAAAAAAAGGACTTGGTTTGGCCTTTGATAGTGATGCAAGGGGCATTTGGACATATCTTCATTGTCCTGAGTACTATTGTCCTCTGCCTTTCCCACGGAGACTCACTGATGGCCACAAAAACCAGGAAAAGGTGTTTATGATGAACCCGGGGTCTGCAGGGAGTTTCCTGTTATTCCCAGGAGCTTCTATAACTGAGTTTCACTTTGGGAATGTAACAAGGATCAGAGCCTTCAGAGAGGAGATGGGAAAACCCCATCAAGTCGTGCATTAGGAGGTCCCATGTGTCACACAGTTTGAAAGCACCTGGAGATGGGTTTGGCCTAAGCTCCTCCGAGCGGCGTTTCTTGTGTGGTCCTACCCTAGCAACCGTGGTTCCGGTAGACAGTTCAGGCTTCAGCCCTTCTCCCCAGCCTTGCTGATCAGCCCCTCTGCTGATGTTGGTGTTTCTGATCAACTTCTGGATTATGTGTGTCTATACCAGCCTTTGCTGGGCCAAAAACTTCTAGTATAAGTTTGTAAAGTGGTAGAGGGGAGGAAATGGAAGTTCATGAAAAGGAAAAAAAAAAAAAAAAGACCGTTTCAGCTGCTTGATCAACACCACCGTGGCCCTGGAAGCCTAGGAAGTGCCCTAGAATTGTTACTCCACACCCCATAACAGCCTCATACAACCCAGAATCCAGGTTTGAGATGGACTGCCAAGGGGAGACGGGGACATGTTTGATGACTAATACAGAGACAGAAGAGGTCAAGGGTACCCAAGTGTGCTTCTGAATTCTCAGAAGCGAGGTCCCAGAATTCCCTCCCACACAGCTGCCCCGGGATATCCCAGTCCCGGGTGTGGTCCTGGCTGAAGGAGCTCTCAGACGGAAGAGAGGCAGGCTGATCTAGGGTTGTGCAAGTACAGTGTGTTGAATGACTTAGAGACCAAACCATGGTCCTGTGAGACTGCCAGAACTATTGAGTCTCTGCAATTTGGGGAGAAAAGATGAACCTGTATATGATTTAGGACAGATGTGATATCATCCTTGCTGGGCAATGCTGGGTTTATCAAGGTGAATATCAAAGATCTAGGGACATCTGTGGCACCAGAGTCCAGCCGTAAAGCTCCACACACCACACCGCCACTGAGGGCTGGTGTCACTCATACCACCACTAATTGTCCCTTGTAGTAATTTGTCTACTTTTAGAGGTTTGCTAGAAAATGATGCTGAAGAATTGGACTAGGCTTTCTTGGGGACATTGTTACAGTTACAACTCAAGATGGCTGCAGTCCAGTGATTCAGGATCAATCATTCCTCTCCACCATGAGTTCAGGGTGGAAGACTGAAATCAAGGGGTTAACAGTGGTGGGAACTTTGAGCTAGTCTATCAGCATTTATGAATACTGATCATAAATGGTAACATTGGTTTGTTCAACAAATACTTTAGAGTGCTCAGCTACTCAAAACTGGGTTCTACGCGATTACGTTCCACATGTGAATTGGGACTTGTCTGTGCCTCCATGGGGGTGTTAATCAGAAACTCATAGGATCACGCGGATACCACTTCACTGTCACGACGGGTCGAATCAAGGGACAGTGGCTGGAGCTGTATGAGGGATGCAAGCTCACTGCACGAGGCTGTCACAGGTCTCTCCTGACAGAAGCAACTTGAAGGGGAAGGGTTTGCTTGGGCTCGAGGCCCAGGCCAGCACGGTGGGACAGCACGGTGGGACGGCACAGTGGGACGGTGAAGGAAGCAGGAGCCTGAAGCCCTTGGTCACATGTCACAATCCGGAAACAGAACGATGGGTGCATTTTACATTAACATGGTCCTGAGGCTTGGGGACAAGAGGTGAAAGGTTATGGGTTAAAAGGGAAGGCTTTGAGCCCCTGAGGGATGGAACTGTGACCGGGTAGGAGCCTTGACCTGGAATCCCCTGGGAAATGGGCCTCTTGCCTTTGGGAGAGTGTTTTGATTGCATTAAGTGAGATGGGAAGGGTCACCCATCGTGGGTGGCACCAGTTCCTGGATCCTGGGCTGTCTACAGTGGAAAAGAGAACTGAAAGGCACCATGTATTCATTCATCCTCCCCGGAAAGGAGGCAGAGGCCAGGGATTTGCGTGTTTGTGGCGAGGGCAGGGACGGGTGGTAAAGAAGGTTCCTGTTGTGCCAATCTTAGATGGTCTTTTAATTAAAAAAAAACAAAAAACCCAGAGCCAGATAGCAGTGTGAACACTGAAAGATCAGAGAAGCAGAACAGCCAGCCACTAGCTTACCTCTACAAAATCCTCAGCCTAAAGAGAGTGAGTTCCTGTTTCCTCACACCATATATATCTTTCTCTGTCCAGACATCACTTCCTGGTATTAAAGGCGTGTGTGCTTCCTAGTACTGGGATTAAAAATGTGTGCCACCACTGCCTGACCTCTGTGTCTAATCTAGTGGCAGGGTCTGTCTTCTGATCCTCAGGCAAGTTTATTAGGGTACACAATAGATCACCACAGGCTCCTCCATTCACTGCCACCTCCAGGAAGAAAAATTTGAGTTGCCATGAAAAAACAAAAACAACAACAACAACAAAAAAAACAATAACACCAAAACCAAAAACCAAAACAACATAGGCTTCATTATTTCGAAGAACAGATTTGCATTTTATTTATTTATTTATTTATTTATTTATTTATTTACTAAAAATCACTTCATTTTTGCACAAGTAAGCCTGGGAATACTGACATGAGACCTTCACATCCTGGCCATGTGAAATACAGAGCATCCCTTGCCTATCAGGCCACAGTTCTGGGCTGCAGAGGGTTAAAGGACACTATAGCAGTTCCTCTTCTTGTCAGCACCAAGTACCTGACAAGGAGGGCCTCAGGCCATCACAGCAAGGGGAAGGTGGCCGGAGCATGAGGCCATGCTTACAGTAGCCATAGAAACTCGACAAGAAGTGGACCCAAGCTATACAACCTCAAGGCCCATCCCTGGAAACTCACATCCTCCAGCAAGGCTGGACCCCCTAAGGTCCCACAGTCTGGTAAGCAAGGGTTCAGATACGTTCCACACCCAACCACAACAGTTGTGTATGGTGCAGTAAGCCTGGGAAACGGGGGTAACAAGTGTAACCAGGGCGGGAAGCAGGGTGGGTGCAGGCGAGTGAGGCACATCCGCTCAGTCCCTGCAGAGCTCACTGGGGACGGGAATAAGGAGGGACAAGAGGGGTCCATAAAGCATGCGTGTTCCAGCAATAACCCTCCAGGACCAGAAAGAGGGCGCATGCTCAGTGTGGGCAGGAGGCATAGAGGACAGAGGCCGGGCTATGGGTGATAAGGACATCGATTTTGGGTACGAAGTTTCTAATAGGAATGAAGGAAGCCACAGTGTTCCTCTTCTCATTCAGAAGGTGCCGTTCGAGGGCCCATAAGATGGCCCAGTGGGTAAGGTGCCACAAGGCACGAGAACCTGAGTTAGAGTCTCGGGACCCACATGGTGGGAGGAGAGAACCGACTCCCGGCAGACGGACTCTGACCTCCACACGTGTGTACGCACGCGCGCGCACACACACACACGTACACACGCACGCACGCACACACAATGTAATAAAAATAAAAGCACCTTAACGTGAATCATATAGCTTTATTTCTTTTCAAAGAAACGGAGCTGGTTTTCTGTTATTTTTAGTTATGTCATTTGAGATTGCTGGACACTGAGTGTGGGGAGATAGCATGTCATGTGAGCACTTCTCCCGGGGCAGTGCTGGCGGACACCCTCCCACAGAACCACAGTCCAGCAGACGGCTGTCACTTGGCCGTGGGTTACAGGGTATGAAAAATGATATTTTGATAGCTTTTTAAAAAATCCCCTGTTCTTTTTTTATTTTTATCATGTCTTATCAGCTGAGTCTGTCACATCAAAAATCCCTTCTGAGGGGCTGGAGAGATGGCTCCGTGAATAAGAGTACTTGCTGCATAAATGTGGGAGCCTGAGTTCAGATCCCAGCACCCATCGAAAAGGCTGGATGTGGCCCCGGGTATCTGTAGCTGTGCTGACTGGCATTTTGTCAACTTGACACAAGCTAGGGTCATTTGGGAAGAAAGACTCTTGTTTGAGAAAATGCCTCCATAGAATGTCCCATAGGCAAGTCTGTGGACTGTTGTCTTGACTAATGACTGGTGTGAAAGGGTCTGGCCACTATGGTGGTGCTACCTGCCTGGGCAGATGGTCCTGGGTTTATAGAAAAGCAGGCTGAGCAAGCCGTGAGGATCAAGCCCACAGGAGCACCCCTCTGTGGCCTTGTATCATTCCTGCCTCCAGGATTCTGCCCTGCTTGGGTTCCTGCCCTGACTTTCCTTAGTGATGGAGTGTGACTTACAATGATAAGCTGAAATAAACCCTTTCCTCGCCAGATTGATTTTGATCGTGATGTTCATCACAGTAATAGAAACTCTAAGACAGTGACTCCAGTCCTGTGTAAGTGAGAGGCAGAGGTCCCTGGGGCTTCCTGGCTGCCAGCCCAGCTTCAGCTGCCGTGAGAGATCCTGCCTCAAAGAACAGGATGAGAGCGGTTTTAGGATAGAACAATCAAGTGTCTTCCTCTGGGCTAGGCATGGGTGTGTGAATACACACCTGCACACACAACACTCTACTCACATACAGGTGTGTGAGCACTCATGCACACACACACACCTGCACACACAACACTCTACTCACATACATACAGGTGTGTGTGAGCACTCATGTGCACACACACACACACCTGCACACACAACACTCTACTCACATACATACAGGTGTGTGTGAACACTCATGCACACATACACACACACACACCTACACACACAACACTATACTCACATACATACAGGTGTGTGTGAGCACTCATGCACACATACACACACCCCTACACACACAATACTATACTCACATATATACAGATGTGTGTGAGCACTCATGCACCCATACACACACACACACACACCTACACACAACACTCTACTCACATACATACAGGTGTGTGTGAACACTCATGCACACATACACACACACACACCTATACACAACACTATACTCACATACATTCAGGTGTGTGTGAGCACTCATGCACACATACACACACACACCCCTACACACACAACACTATACTCATATACATACAGGTATGTGTGAGCACTCATGCACACATATACACTCACACACCTACACACAACACTATAATCACATACATACAGGTGTGCATACACACTCACACACACACATACCTTTTGAAGTGTTTATCTAAAACTATTAGGAAGTATTAACTGTAAGGTAGTGAGTTAGAATGTACTTTTAGAGTTAGTCTTTTTAAAAGACTGGGTTCTGTGGGAAGGGCTTAAGGAGAGTGTCCCAGCTCCAGCAGCACTCACTTTTTGCTGTTTTAGGGTTTGTAAAAATGTTTCTAAGATTAGCATCATCCCATATGGAAATGTGCACTTACAGAATCCAAGGCTTTTCATGGAGTGGAGGCTATAACAATTGGAGGGAGGAGGCTTGGTTATCCAGGCTAAGCATTTCTGTGTTTGTTTAGTTAGTTTTATTTAAAGTAAATTTCTATTACTTAATTATTGAAGAGATAGCTATACTTTTATTTATTTACCTGGAAAGTGGTTAAAATGATGAACTTTTTCTATTTTTTAGTGGGGTGGGCAGAGTCTTACTCTGTAGCCCAGACTGATCTGGAATTTGTTATGTAGCCCACCTAGTCTGTCCTCTAGCTCCTTCTCCTGCCTCAGCTTCCTGAGTTCCAGGTTGCAGGCATGAGCCACCATACTTGAGGCTGGGTGGGGCTAGCAGCATCCACAGGGGAGGATGGGCTGGACTAGAGAGAAGGGCCAGAGAATCAGATGGGAGAGGTCACTCTCAGCATATAGACTCAGAGCAGCTCATTGGAAGGTGTGATAGACTCCGTGGGAACCACTCCTTGCTGGTTCAAATGGCATGTGTCTGTGGCCTTACCTTTCCCGTGGGGTCAGTTCACAGAGAAACACGGAACTTTCTCCTTGATGCACCGGATTTCAGAGGAGGCAGAGATGCTACAGTTCAGTCGAGGGTGGGGTGGAGGGGAGGAGCAGGAAGGGGGAGGGGCAGGAGAGGCACAGATCCAATATGTGTGGCCTACTGTGAGATTTAAATCCTGGGCATAAGCGAGGTCAGTCATTGTAAACATAGGTAGCTTCACTCCCTCTCTCCCCGCTTCCTCCCTGTCTCCCTCTCTTGACATCTCCTTCTCCCTCTCTCCTTTAGTGTTTGGTATCAAAACAGGGGCCTTGTGTTTGTGAGGCAAGCACCCACACAGAAGCTGTATCCCCACCTCATCCATGTATCTCCTGTGCTTATTTTCAGCCCTAAAGCTTATGTTAAGGTAATTTCTGCTGTGGTAAAAGATTTTCATGTTAGTTTTTGAATTCTGGGAGGTACCTTTGTTTCTTGACCTGCCTGTAAACAATTTTGTTTGTATATGAAATTTCACAACAAATTCTAAAATACTGTGCTGTCAATGATTTAGATTCATTAATAAACAGAGGTTCCAAAAAGGGCCCCTTCTAGACAGGACTCTTATGATCATATATCCAAACTCTGAGTTAACTGGAAACCCCCAAAAGCATTGCTCTGGAGCCCATTCAACTATCTGGTTGACCTTGTGAGTGTCTTCTCTTCCCAGACATGATCATTGATTTTGATGTGCATTTGGAAGTCACTGAAAAGCGATTACAATCCGGTTTTGAGGCTTAGCATTTGAGTCCAAGCATTTGCAGAAGTTATTTCTGGCAGGATCTGCCCCCGCACATCATTGTTGGAGAGCGTTGTGCAGCTATTTTGAGGCCTGAGCTACAGCAGTGGCCCTTCTGAGCTACCTCCTCAGTCACTTCACACTCACTGCTCTGCACCCAGCACTGACGGAAGTCTGAGTGGTGGAGAAGACTGATACAAGCTGCCTTCATTGTCTTGATAAAGAAAAACTGCAGAAAAGTAATAAGAAAGGACTTAAAGGAATCGCCAGAGGGGCTGGGAAGAGGTTTCTCTGGCTAAGAACTTCACTCATAAGCCTGAGGGCCTGAGTTTGAACCCTTGGCACCCACATGACCATGCAGACCTGTGACCCCATGAGAGCAGAGTCAGGAGCATCATCAGGCTTGCTAAGGTTCAGCAAGAGACCCTGTCTCAGAGGAAGAAGATGGAGAGTAGAGGGACAGGACCCCAGGCCTACTCCTCTGGTCTCTGAAGTGTATGTGCGTGTGCACACACTTGTGTGCATGTGCACCACACACTCACAACAAAAAGAGGAGGAGGAAATCTGGGTGTGACTGCACACATCTGTAATTTCAGCACTTAAGAGGCTGAGGCAGAGGGATTGGTGTGAGTTCTAGGACAGCCTGGGCTGCCCAGAGACTTCAAGGCCAGTGTTACTGCACAGGGGAGACTCTGTCCCCCGAAGCAAACAGTAAAAGTCAACTAAGACTTGATTAAAGTAGGTGGAGGAAGAGGACAAGAAACATTATTCACAATGATAATCCAAGAGTGATGTGGAGATGTCCTGTTCCCTGGCTCCATCGCATCTGAGTCTCCACACATGGCTACCCAGGAGGCAGTGATGCTCTGTACCGGGAGGGTAGAATAGGCTTTGTTAGGTAAAGTACCATTTCCAGAGCACATAGCCTGCGTGCTCATAAAGGAGAGAGAGCCACCCAGGCTCTATGCCCCTGCCCCCCCGGGGGCAAGCTCAGAAAGGCCCCTCAGGCCCTGCCTTGGGGGGTCTTCCTCTTTGTTTTTTGTTTGTTTGTGTTTGTTTTTGTTTTTGTTTGGCAGTATTGGGCATTGCACCTCAGGTCTCACATATACTAGGCAAGTGTTCTGCCACTGAGCTACAGTCCCAGCTCTTCATGTCCTGTGATGGGCTGACTGGACGGCCAGCATCTTCCCTCGAAAGTGAAGAGAGGACCCCCCAAAGGCTGCTGGTCCGCCATTAAAATTCCTAAGGATCATGTTTCCCAGGTCTGCTCTTATTGCAGTGAACTGGCCAGGCTCACTTGGAATCAGCAGCCTGCAGAGAGAGGGCAGCCCCCCTGCTGCTGATGGGGGGAAGGTCTTCGACCTGATGCTCCTGGACCCGCCTTCAGCCAGCTTTAACTCTGACCCTTTTTGGCATTATGAAGCCTTGACCTTGGTGGCACGTCAAGGGGATGGGTTTGTTGTGGCTTCAGATGGAGCTGCTGCTCGAGAAGGCCCGAGGTGTCTCGGCAGCCCTGCTCACCCACCGAAGCACAGTTCTGCTCTCTGCCGGCCCTGCCGCCTCCCCTCCACACTCTGTTCCCCTCCTGCTCCGTGGTATTTTTACAGCCCAGGCAGCTCTTGTTCGTTCGTTATTTTAAGGTTTAAGCTTCTTAAAAATGTGCCTGTTACTAATTTCACAACTTTTATGTAAAAATTCTTGGATGTCCATGTCCCCACTCAGCCAGTAAATTTTACTCGGAGGTGTGTGGAGTGGAATTCAAGAGCATAACGTCGACAAGGCACAGCTTTCGAGATGGGGAAGCAGGGCAGGATTCAGTAGGACGAAAAGTGAGGAGTGCTTTAATAATTGATCCTGGAAAAAAAAGGCTGTGAGCCTTTGTGCTGGCCGACTGGGGTTTTAATGAGAAGAATCTGTGATTTTCCTTAGAATTATGTTAAAGTTAGGTTAATATGCATATTTCCATTTGAATTTAACCTCACCAACTGAGATTTTTGTGATCATGAAGATGTAAAACATTTGCTTTGTGCTTTCATTTAAAAATACTGAAGCTCCTTTAAAAGCAAAAGAGTTAAGGGCCAATGAGATGACAGCCTCAGGGTCTGGTGGAGAGTGAGAACCAGCTCTCCCAAACTGCTGACCTGCACACATGCTGTGGTATGTACATATGCATGTATACAAAATAATAAAACAGTAATAACGGGGCTGGAGAGATGGCCTGATAGTTAAGAGTACTTGATGTCCTTCTAGAGGATCCTGTTCAGCTCCCAGGACCCACATCAGGTGGCTCACAATTGCCTGTAACTCCAGATCCTGGGGGCCAGACCCTCTCTTCTGGCCTCTGTGGGCACCCACATATGTGGTGTGTGTGTGTGTGTGTGTGTGTGTGTGTGTGTGTGTGTGTGTGTGTGTGTGTTTTAAAATTCTGAAATTCATGTAATATTCACTTTCAGATACTTTGGGTAGAAAGAGTAATGGTTGAGTCAGAGGTCAATATCTATGACTATCCTACAAACAGAGCATGAGTGTGTCAGGGCGGATGCTATTCATTAGCGAGGGATCCTGCACACATGGGTGTAGCACCTGTGTGTATGTGTGTGTGCCACATGGGTGTAGCACCTGTGTGTATGTGTGTGTGCCACATGGGTGTAGCACCAGTGGAGACCAGAAGAAGGTATCTGATCCCCTGGAACTGGAGTTACAGATGATGTCAGCCCTCCTGTCGGGCTGGAACCCAACCTGGATCCTCTGAAAGAGAGGAGTAAGTGCTCTTAGCCACCAAGCCATCTCCTCAGCCTTGAGCCCAGCTTCTTCTAATTATGTAAAAATTGCTTTATTTTTACTTTATGTGTGTGGTGTTTTGCCTACATGTATGTTTGTGTACCACATGTGTGCCTGGTGCCTGCAGAGGCAGGAAGAGAACACTGGGACCCCCCCCCCCAGAACTGTAGTTAGAGATGGTTGTGAGGTACCATGTGAGTGCTGGGAATTGAACTTAGGTCCTTTAGCAGAGCAGACAGTGCCCTTAATGGCTGAGCTGTCTCTCCAGGCCCCCACCCCAAGTTCTTAATATACTATTATCTTAAATGTGAGCTCCCACTGACGTGTGAGTGCGTTAAGAAATTAGGGAAATTAGGGAATCCATGATATGTAGAACTGAATGGTAAATTAAAATAAATTGTAAATTAAAATAAAAGGAAAAAAAAAGTAATTAGGTTCACCGAGGCAGGGAGCAGAGTTGGGGTGTCCAGGGAACTGGAGGGATCCGGGAAAGGTGTTCTTGCTTATGGGTACTGAGTTTCAGCTTTTCAAAAGGAGGCCCTTTCCCCGGATCCTGTGGATGGATGGCATATGCTACCACAACCGTGTGGACACACATACACCACTGAATTATCCACTTGAAAATGACTAAGATTGTGATCAGATGTTCTAGGGGTGTTATTACAACTAAATGGAAAGTTTTTAAAAGGGCCGATTGGCAGGTGTATGAAAGTTAATTCTTCACCTTCCCAAGGGAGTCAACGTAATAGCGCTGCTTTGTGAGCTCTCTCTTGTGTATAAAACATGTATAGAGGTCTCTAAGCATCGAGTTCTTAAAGTTCTTACTCTGTGACCTTTGTTCTTATCACGTAGTGGTAAATCACCAGCGATGACTGGTCTAACCCGCTGTCCTGCCGGCCCCACTGACTCAATGAACCCTGATTTACAGTCTGTCTGCTCCACTGGTGGGTGCTCGGGCTGTCCCGGGTTTTTCAGTGAATTCTTTTCCTGACAAGACAAGCACTGTTTCAATAAAACTACTGCCACCAGGTGGTGGTGGTGCTCTTGGGAGGCAGAGGCAGGCGGATCTCTGTGAGTTTGAGGCCAGCCTGGTCTACAGAGTGAGTTCCAGGACAGCCAAGACTTATACAGAGAAACCCTGTCTCACGAAACCGTCGATCAATCAATCAGCCAATCAATGAGATTGCTTCCTTGCAGGAGGGCAATGCTACAGCAATAAGTTAGGGAGAGGAATGGATCCCAAAGATGTCACTGGGGAACTCGCCTGGCTGCTTGAAAATGTTGGTGTAAGACAGTGAGAATAGATGCTGCTGGAGACTTACTGAGACAGGGAACAAAAGTCTCTCTCTCTCTCTCTCTCTCTCTCTCTCTCTCTCTGGAGCCTTTTTACAGGGTGGAAGTACCACAGAGGAGCTGGGAGGATGGGGCTGCTGGAAGAGGCTACATTTTAGGTGGGCATGCTGTCTATCAGTTACAACCATGGTCTAAGGCTTGCAGGTCACAAACTATAGACCACTGGTTCTCAACCTATGGGTCAAGACCCCTTTGCAGTCAAATGACCCTTTCACAGGGATTGCATATCAGATATTTACATTACGATCCTTAACTATAGGAAAATTACAGTAATGAAGTAGCAATGAAAATAATTTTATTGTTGGGGGTCACCACAACAGGAAGGACTGTATTAAAGGGAGTTTGAGAACCACTGCTATAGATAGAGATCACTGAAGTTGACGTAGGTAGAGGTCTGTTCCCAGGGAGACCTTGTGATATATGGGGAAGGAAATGGTGTCTGGGAGTTCCCTGTGTTTAGGGTCCTTGAGGAGGAGACTGAACAGAGGGAGGAGGAGGAGATTAAAAAAAAAGAGGCTTCAATTGCGTCACCACGATCCAAATCTTAGGTGATGCCATGAGGTTAAATAGCTTCTAAGTTCAGCTGCCTGGGCTTTTCCTCTCCCGACCTGGCGTGTGTGCCGTAGACTCTTGCCCCTTAACAGTTTGTCTTGTTATCCAGGCCACCATTAACAATGATAGAGCTGTTGGATAAACTGACTTGGCTTAGAATTTCAGAGAAAAGCCGACTGAGTCACAGAGGGCACAGTTTGTCATCTCTCAACTGCGCTGCAAAGTCGTTTCGTAAGGCTATGTTAGGTTCTCAAAGTTGCAGTTTAATTAAAGAGAGTGTGTGTCCATTTCACAAAACCATGCCAGCCAGACAGAGAAAGAGGCACCCCACGGGAGTGGTAAGCAGAAAGGACTTTTAAAGGGTTCAGTTTAGCTCTAAGACGGGCTGTGTGGTCTGTATCAGCACGAAGGTCACCTTGGTCTTTTCATGAAGCATCTGTGATTTTTATTCCCAGCCCAGGTGACTGGATGAGAGGTAAGGGGATGAGGAGTCGGAGGACACTGCTGCTTCTCACAGCTATGAGAAACGAGTTTAAAGGAACAAATGAGTCATCAGAATTGCCGATGACTCCCAGAAGTGGAATTGGTGGGAACTTGTGAAGTATGAGGCGGGATTCAACTTAATTATACTGTATTATTCTCTGTATTATATTAGACGCTGTGTTTGCAGATTCCTAAAGAGAATCCAAAAGAGTACAGATAAAGACTCTTGGCCATAAAGCGCCCTGCCATCTTGAAGGTGCATACCGAAAAAATCCCTAAAGATGACTTTCTGAGCGTTCTGTGATGATGCCTACCTACCCCACCCGCCGAGGATGATCTCTGCTATAAGAATTTGTTGTCAGAACTAGGCTAGTCCTTGAGCTCTTGGTGTGAAAACCTTGGATGCAGTAAGAGATGCCTACAGTTAAAGGAGGAGAAAGCCCTTCTGAGAATGTGATCACAGCATTATTTATAGGGTGCGTGTTTTCCAGCAAATGGTCCCTGGCCATCAGCTTAGTTTACTTAGTTACAGTTTTCAAGAAGGAAGCCAGAAGCTTCGGTCTAAACAAGGACGAGTGAGTCCTCATGGAAAGCTTGTTTGTGGTTTCTGTGTCATCCTGACTGATGGGGGCAGGGGTGTTTCTGAGGTCATGATCTCACTGTGCTAACATTGCTTCATTAGACCCCAGTTCTTAACCTTTTCCTGCTTTGAGCCCTTAACACCTATGAAATTTTTATACTACTCTGAGTAGCTAAGTTTAAAATAAGAACATACATCAAACATTTACTGATAATAAATCATAAAGAAATATATTTTAAAACAATTGTTATACATATATTCTTACCATTTATTGAAGTCTAAAGTGAATTTGTATACTAATAGGCTAGTATGCTTGTTTATTTTTTACATAAAGAATTAAATATTGGCTGAACATTTGAGCTGCAGGACAAAGAGCATCTTCAGTGTTTCTCAGAGTTCATCAATATTTTGATTTTATAATCATTAGTGCTGAGAATGCCGTGTTGCATAAATACATAGTACAAAATGGCAGGTGTGTTTTAAAGCCATTTCAGAAGTTATTGGAAATTCTGTCCTAATGTCAAACCAAAAATCATTTAAGGGTTGCTCTTTGTGAAAATCAAGTCAGCAACTGAATCAGGAATTTAAAAAAAAACAAACACTCTAAAACAGTTTGGTCCAAAGATATACTAATTTGATACTTAAATGCTGAATAATGACAGTAGGAAAATGTCTTTATTTTCCATTATTATACCATTATATTTCTGTAAGCGCAGAAAACATTGTATGTACAGTAAAACACCCACTAAATCCCCAACATGCGCAGTTGTGAACCTGAGCGGAGCTGTGTCACGCAGTGTGCGTTTGGCCAGTGTGGCTGATGGAAGGCACAGCACAAAGTGC
This sequence comes from Peromyscus maniculatus bairdii, assembly GCF_049852395.1. Classification (NCBI taxonomy): domain Eukaryota; kingdom Metazoa; phylum Chordata; class Mammalia; order Rodentia; family Cricetidae; genus Peromyscus; species Peromyscus maniculatus. The sequence goes on along the minus strand of NC_134852.1, from coordinate 210,429,620 downwards.
ATATGTCTTGTTCAGACGCAAGACCACGGGGAAGTCTCACACTGCGCCGTGGGAGACTGCTATCCCAGACTCACTGCGCATGTCATTTTGAATTAATTTTTGATTCTTACATGTTCATAAATTGTGTGTGTGAGTGTGTGTGTGTGAGTGTGTGTGTGTTTGCAGCAGGGTTTCTCTGTGTAGCCCTAGCTGTCCTAGAACTCAATCTGTAGACAAGACTGGCCTTGAACTCAAAGACCCACATGCCTCTGCCTCATGTTCAGAAACGTTTCATTGTTTCTAATTTCTTTTTGCAACCCCACCTTCAGTTGTATGACCCCACTCATTTTAAGACTATTAATGAACCGCGAGCACTAATCAGAGTAACCCTGTGTTCTTGCAAATCCCTAGGAGGGTAGTGTAATGACCCAGCTCACTTTCTCCTGGCCTGAGGGTCTGCTCTACCTATTTATAAGAAATCAGGAAGGATTCTCGATGCTTTCCTGAGGCGGCCCTTCCTCCTGGGGAGTCACCTAACCTTGGGATGCAGAAGCTAAGGTTGGAGAGGCCCAGCTCTGTCCCTTCCCTGGCATCTGGCAGGGGATAACTGTTATTGCTCTAGGCTTTATTTATGGACAAGTTGTGAGCTGCTTGGGTTTTGTCTGAACATGCAGATTAGTCCCAGGTCCCTGGCACCACTTTCTACACCACATCTGTCACCCACAGCTGTACAGCCTGGAAAGGGTTGCAAAACCCAGACCCAACCAAGTGTCCTCTTTGCATGTCCTGAGATCACGAGTGACGGTTTTCTGTTGGACTCGTCCCCTTTCTGCCCCTCTCTGGCCTACCTATTTTCATTCCCCCTGTATGACACACACAGGATCCCTGTGTCCCATTTGCCATACACAGAGACAATACAAGCCCTGGTTGCTTAGGGGGAGTATTTCCAAAGTGTAAGAAAACAGTCACTGGAAACTTCAGCTGCCTCTGTTGCTGTAGCAGGAATTTATTACTCAGCTATCTTGGCCTAAATCAGGTAGCTGTGTGGACAAGCTGTGGGCACCTTTCCTAATGACATTGCCAGAGATGCCTTGATTGGCATCCAAGACAGCCCAAATGCAGCATATCTTTCCATCAAAGACTGACTGATTGGCGCTGAATCTTAGACATACCACTGAGGCCATTGAGACCCAGCCAGTGGATTTTACTTGTATGAGGTATAGCTCCTGGGGAGGGGCAGCAGAAAAAGCAAAGCCCGATAATAAATAGCTCTTTGTGACAGTCCCTCCCCTGCCCCAGGACTGCCGAGAGCACAGGGAGCCACCAGCATCTGGCAGAAGGAAAACGCTGCCCAGAAACTTGGCAGGCGATGACCAGCTGTGAACTTGTCTTTCTACAGTGTGCGGCTGCGACCTGGCCCAAGGCGGCTTCTTCATAAAGAACGGGGACTATTTGTGCACCCTGGACTACCAGAGGATGTATGGGACACGGTGCCATGGCTGTGGGGAGTTCGTGGAGGGCGAGGTGGTCACTGCCCTGGGCAAGACCTACCATCCCAACTGCTTTGCCTGTACCATCTGCAAGTAAGTGGCCGTCTTTCCTAAGCCTCAGGCTCGCTCCAACAGAAAGACGCTGGCTTCAGCCGCTAAAGCCTCCTTGGTCCTGAGTGGTCCTGGGTGGTACGAGGTCTTAAACAGCCCTGCCCGACAGGTCTTCTTGCTGTCTATCATTGTTGGTTAAAGTGCAGTACAGTTGTAAACTTTATTCGTATCCTCTGTACATCAGTGTGACAGTTGTGAAGTGGCTGTACCTCATGCCTGAAGGGACTTCAGACAGTGTGAGTAACGACAACACAGTGGAAAAGGGACAGGGACGGTCGCTTGGAAGGAAAAGGTCATTGGGAAATGCAGGTGATTACGTGGGCACGCTTCAGATGGCTCTTCTAGCTGGGCATTGAGGTATGGACCCATAGTCCCAGCACTCAGAAGAGGGAGGGGGAGGGTTGCTTGAGCCCAAGACCAGCCCAGCCAATGCAGCAGGACTGCCTCTTTCTGAAGATGAAATGGTATCTTTACTGTAACTTGGCAATGGCTCATGGGTCGAATCATTAGTCTTTAGGGTTTGTTTTGTTGTTGGGCTTTTTTGTTTGTTTTTGTTTTTGTTTTGAGACAGGGTCTCACTATGCATCTCTGGCTATCCTGGAACTCACCATGTAAACCAGGCTGGCCTTGACTCAGCAAGACCCACCTGCCTCTGTCTCTCAAGTGCTGGGGTTGAAGGCATGCACCACTATTCCCGGCTGTAGGTCTTTCTTTTAAAGAAAGTTTTATTGTCTATTTGTTTGCATAAGGCTAGAACTTCTGTTAGGTACTGTGGCAGGGTTGAGGAATTATGACAGAGACCAAATGGTCTCCAAAGTCTAAAGAGACACTATCGCTGATGGCTAGGTATCTGTATAGCACAGCTTGGTGAAAATGAGCAGTCTGAGGGGAGGGGGCTGGCATGGGAGGGGTGCACTGTTGTGTTACAAAAGGAAGGTGGCGTTGACTCTCTGGCTGGGCACACAGAATCTGGCTGCTGGTACCATAGAGGATCTGCAGTGAATGGAACTGGGGTCTAGACTCAGGCAAGGTCTACTCAGCTACACTCTGGGGGTACTGCACGTAAATGCACACTTGTTGTCAGGGCCTCACAAGAACACTGGCTCAGCTGTGGACAGTGCCCCAAGGGTCTTAATTGCCAAACCCAGGTCCTGTCCCAGGGTGGAGACCAAAGCACCCATGCTTGCTCTATTGTGTTTATATTCTCCTCAGAGAATGGACGAGAAGCTTGTTCAGGTGTAGTGAATGCGTATTAAGCAGCAGCACCAGAATGTAATTTTACTTATTAACATAGTTCTAAGTCGGGTCAATGAAGCCTGCCCCTGCCTGCGGGTCCCTGCCTGTGGCCTCTTTATCTGTCCAGTGAAAGAAACGGTACCACTTCAGAGAGGGAGCCACTGGTCTCCCAAGGACTTTGAACATTCAAAGGTGTGAGACTGTAATATCCCCATGCACACTTGATGACTGGTACCAGTCATATTGGTGGTATTAAGTCCAGATGTGCCTGTGAGTGTTTATTATGGTCAATTACCAGCGTGAGGCCATGGAGAGATGAGTTAAGGGCTGTGAAAGTACACGCAGGTCAGGAAGCTTGGATTTGCCCCAGACTGCTGGCTTCTGACTCATTCATGTTCTCTGATCTGGGGAGTTCCACATTTCCTAATCGACAAAGACCCACATTAGAAAACTCACATTGATGAAAAGCGATTGGTAAATTGGCTTCTTGCAAGTAAGCCAGCGCGGAGACCTAACATTCCTGAAGAAGGTGCAGTATGTGGTGCTCTGTGCTGAATGTCCAGCAGGAAAGGAACTTTTCTTTCTGAAAAGGAGACTGGTACTGATTTTTAAAATTATTTTATTTTATGTGTATAAATGCTTGCCTGCATGTAAGTGTGCCATGTACATGTCTGGTGCCTATGGAGGTCAGAAAGGGGCATTGATCCCCTGAACCTGGAGTTAGAGGTGACTATGAGTGACCGTGGGGATACTAGGAGCCTCTGAACCTGGGTCTTCTGCAAGAACAAGTGCTCTTAACCACTGAGCCATCTCTCCAGGCGACTGGTTCTCACACAGATGTTTGTAGCAGCCTGTCCTATCACTTGTAGCTTAGGAGAGACTGGGTCCCCAGTGCTTTGCAAATTCAGATGTCCAAAAAGGACAAAATCTAACTCAGTATAGCTACCAAAGCCACAGGGGACCAAAAAGGCTCCTGTTCCCCTGTAAGCTGTTCTCGTAGGGATGTGTCCCAAGCTTCAGTGGGAATCCATGGCATTTAAAATGTCTTTTCACGAAGCATTTCCTTGTGGAAGTCACTGCTCTGTGGGCCCTGAGAGGTGGTTTGTGCAGACACTCTTCCACTGCAGGCTGGAACTAGATCATGCTACTACCCAACCAGGGAGCTTCTCTCTTCATCTCATAATGCAGCACGTGTGTTTGTTTGGCCCGTGACCAGCTGGCGGGCTGGGGCATGGCTACATTTCAAGCATTCAGGCTGGTGCGCCTCCAAGAAATCAATCTGCACCCGAGGGGGAACAGGCAAAGGAGTAAGGAAAGAGAGTGAAATTGCTGGAATGACTTTGAGGGCAAATGTCTTTCTGTCTCCAGGCGCCCGTTTCCACCCGGAGACCGAGTCACATTCAATGGGAGAGACTGTCTTTGTCAACTCTGTGCACAGCCGATGTCTTCCAGCCCCAGAGAAGCCACCTGCCCAAGCAGTAAGTGTCCCCGCAGCCACCACAGAAACACCTCTGTGGTTCAAGGAGCTCAGAAGATGCCTCCTTTGAAAATCCTATTCACCAGCACCAAAGGTAGCCCTATCTAGGGCATTTTTCCCTACGGAAAAACATCATGCAGTGTTTCCTAAAACCCAGGCAGAGAAGCATCATCATTGTATCAAAAAGACCCAAATGGAATTAGGCATCAGGCTGTCCATTTTGACAGCCAGCAAGGGAAAATAATTATGAAACTTCACATTTATTTGATATTTACTGACTACCCAAAATGTGTATCATCCTTCAAACTGAAGATATAACCTTGAGCAAAATGAATTCTCTAACCCTCAGGAAGTTTGCTTTTTAGTGAAAGCACATGGACATATTCCCACAGAAAATACCCAATATGTGAAGAGAACCAGGGTGTAAGATGAGGTTTTTTTTTTTTATATGGGGCAATCGGAGAAAGCCCATGTAGAAGCCAATGCCTAAGTAAGTGTGGGTAGACAGTATACATGTGCCAGTAGATTTGAAATTCTTTATGAGGAGTTTTCATCTGACCTATGGGAATCTGGAGAGAATGCTCCCATAATAGACTCTTTATGAACATATGAACTGGGAATGACGTTAGACAGATCAATTAGTAACTATTGTAAGTCAATATATTCTGAGCCCTGGGGACTGAAATGGGAAGCTGTTTCAGCTCTTTCCTGAGTATCAGGAAATGCACCTAGTTTGTGCCTTAGTGTTTATGGATTTTTGACAGCCCTAGGGAGACCTGGAATAATACCCCTTCTAGTCCTCTGAGTCCTAGTACCTGAGAGTAAGGGCAGCATGTTTATTCTGGACAGATCCTACACAGAGGACCTGAATCTTCCCATTTCTATGGAAATTTTCCACTTACTAAAAATAAGAATGTCCTGACCATCTGCATAAGGGCTGGATTTTGATCTTTGGGAGGAAAGAAGAAAATACAGAATGTACACATGACAAGACATTGAACAAGTGTGTTTCTAGGACCTACCACTAGGGTGCAGCAGCCTGGTAAGGAGCCCAGTAGATAGTTCTAAGACATGGCTGGGGCTGTGGTGCAGTTTCAGGTCTCTCACTGCTCTTCTACTCTACTCAGAGAAACAGCTGGGCACTGTTGAAAGAGCCACCTTGGGTGGGACTGGTCCCCAACCCCATCCTCTAGCAGGGCTTAATTTACAATTTGTTAGCAAAACCCTCAGAAGAATTCCTCTGACGACAGTTGGAACGGGACTGTGGCGGGAGAGGCTGTGCTCCCATGATGCACTGGTGAGGTCCTGTAGGTCAACTTTCTGTTTTGCTAGGTAGGAAATTGAGGCTCAAGGTCATACTCAAGGTCACTCAAGGCCTCTACTGACAGGTGAGGGCAGATGCCAGTCTTCTGATCCCTGGATTTTTGTTCTCTCTTTTGCTTTATCTAATACTCTCTCTCAATTGTTTAGTTTAAGGAAATGGAAACAGATTCTTCTAAAATGGCTTCCACTTGCCTCAGGCCATGCAGTTTGGGAACATGCTCCATTGTGTGGCCATAGCTCTACCAAAATGAGAAATACATATATATTTGAGACAGGGTCTCATGTAAGCCTAGGCTGGCGTTGAACTCCCAAGAATGATATTGAATTCCTGATCTTCCTGCCTCCATCTTCCAAATCCTGGGATTACAGGCATGCACTGCCAATTTGACAGATTGTTTTTCTTTCCTTTAGGAAAATACAATATTTTTATTAATCCTTTGAGAATTTCATACATTCATAGGTGAAAATGATCATATTGATCATTTTCCACTCCTTTCTGTAACTCCCCCTACATCCACCCCTCCTAACTTAATGCCACTGCCATATCCTCCTCCTCCTTCTGGGGAAGGAGTGTGGTACAGATGTCCCATTGACGGATGTACACCCCCAGTCATTTAATCTATGCCTTTTGACCAGTTTGTGAGTGTCTGCTTTAACTAATGTCCACTGCACTTCTCTGGTAAGGTGAGTGCCACACTAATTTATGAGTATAGAGATACAAATTTGATAGGCAATATGGTACTGTGTCTATTTAGCAGAATAGTAACAGTAAATTCTCCCATGGAGCCTATGAGCTCCCAGCCATGATTTCTCAGGCAGATTACAGTACTAGGCTGTGGGCAGAAGTTTCTGTCCCATAGCAGCTCCCAAAGAAACACACTGAGGCTTAATATTAATTACAAATGCTCGACCAATAGCTCAGGCTTGTTACTAGCTAACTCTTACGTTTATGTTAACCCATATTTCTTATCTGTGCTTTGCCATGTGACTTGGTACCTTTTCTCATTATGACACACCTACCGAGCTTCTTTCTGTGTCTGCTCAAGACTCCAGACTCTGCCCTTCTTCCTCCCAGCATTCTCAGTTTGGCTCTCCTGCCTAACCTTATCCTGTTCACTGTTGTCCAGTCGGCTTCTTTATTAAGCCAATCACAGAGACAAATATTCCCCCCCTGTAAGGGAATATTCCACGCCAGGCGTGCATTTCCTCCTGTGGAGTGAGCCTTGACGCCAGGCGCGAAGCACAGTTGGTTACTCCCACAGCATTCATGCCGCTGTAGTACTCACGGGCACATCTGGCTGTGCTGGTCGTAGCTCACAGGGTTCACAGCTGGGTAAGATTTTTGGTGACTTTTCGCCCTTAGAGCCATGCACAGCCTCTTGCTGTCCTATGAAAGCCACATCTAATGGATTCTAATTTTTATTCTACTTTATATTCAAGTATGAAATGTTACACTGAAACTCATTGTTTTGTACAATTAACAGACACCAATATAAAAATTTTGCATACATCTATGTCTTCTCTTTTTGTATGACATCCATGTTATATTCATAAAAACTTAATTAAGTATAAAACTGTAACCAGTTAAAAAACACCTACAGAGCGAGATCCAGGACAGGCTCCAAAGCTACACAGAGAAACCCTGTGTCAAAAAAAAACAAAAACAAAAACACTGTATTTTAATACTAGCTTTAACCATAATTGCTTATGTACAAATTGTTGAGCCATATTTTATTTTCTCCTCTGCTTCCACTCAATGAAATCCCATTTCACTGCGACTGCCTCATTCATGTTTATTTTTAAGATGTTCCTGTCTATTTAGACAAGTACCAAAAGGTATTGATAGGTGCTGTGGCCATCTGTGAAGGGGAGCCTTTATATCTGGGTACACACGTGCAGAGTCCCCGCACTAAGCAGGCCCACAGAGTCTAGAGTAATGGGAATTTTCAGCAACTTTCTGAATGCCGTTGGCACATAATTAGAAGACATTTGGTTGCTATTTGTAGTTCTCCAAGAATTGCTCAACTTCAAAACTATTCTGCTATGACAGCCATTCCTATCTTTAAAAAAAAAAAAAAAAAAAAGACTTTTTATACTTGGCACGAGGCTTCCTGAGAAGCAGGGCCTGACTTTCTTTTAGTGTGAAACTCCCCGTGGTTACCGTTCACAGCCTCTGTGGCTCCATCATCCAGCCACTGCCTCTCTCAGAGCTGGAGGCTCTGAGCCACGGCCGCATTGCATGGTCTGTCGCTGGTTTTCCTGATCACTGAGTAGCAAGCAAAGACCACAGGAGACTGACAGAGGCCAGGAGGCGGGAGAATACAAAATAATCTGTCTCAGCGGTTCTTCCACCTTAGAATAATTCTTACTCTTGGCTCCGACTTGTTTTCTGAGCATTCACATAGTGCTTAGGGTGTGCCAGGAATGCTACTTTATTGCCCCAAATCAGTTACAAGCACTCTACATGTTCCCAGATGGAGGTGATAACAAAGGCACGTGTCCGGCTGTGGGGATATCATAATTAAACTCCTTCACTAGCTGATTCACGCCTTTTAAAAGCCTGATGGACAGAAGGACAGTCCTGACCTCCAAGCCTCACGCCACTCCATCCTCCTGAGTTTACTGGCCGCTAGATTCCCATGGGTTAGAGTCGGAGGGCCAGATGAGCATCTCCTCAGAGCTCCTGTCTATTCCAGGCACCCAAGCAGGAGTGGGCGGCTGTCTACACGCAGCCTTCCACCCCAAAGGCTGTCTAGCTGGAGTCTGATTGTGCGTGGGTTTGGTGGATTGGCATGAGAGGCGCCCACGCAAATGCACCCAAGCCCGTCTTTCTGTTTTCCCTCCTCTACACAGACCGCTCTAGAGCACCATTATTCCGCCTGCAGTTGGAACTCCCACAGGTGGCAGGACGCAAAGTGATTGGACAGAACTGGAATCTGTTCAGAGAGAGCTGTGTGTTCGCTCTCCAGGGGAGGGAAGCATCCTGGTTATTTGACTTTTCTTCTCGGTGCAGCAGCTTTTCGTAGTTGCGAGATAATTTTCAGCCGTCTTTATGTTCCCTCTAAAGACACGTACGGGTTGGGAGGGGATTGTTGAACTTTTGCCTGGGCAAGGCCCTGGCTCTGCTGTTCCCTCCACGCCTCTACCTGTCCCCTCTGTCTGTCCGTCCCCAATGACCCCGCCCCTGGATGGACAGAGAGCAGGGCTCCTTGGCAGGGTTACATGAGTAGCTGCTTCGGAATCCCGGCTAGTTATGATTTACAATCCTAACAAGTCCCTGTGCAGGCGATGATTTCTGGATTGTCGTGGTGTATCTCCAGTTTTGTAAGTTTGCCCTTTTTCATCCATCGTTTTTTCATGACAGATGCCTTATCCATTCACATGAACGGTGGCCCAGTGGCATGGCTCAGCAGCTAATGCTGCACAGGTGTGAGAACCCGAGTTCAAATCCCCAGAACCCATAGAAAGCTGGGCATGGACTCTTAGATTAATGAACTGGAAGGAAGCCTGGCCCTGTGAACACTAAGAACCACACCTAAGCCAGCTAAAGGAGAGAGTCACCTTGAGAAGTCACATGCTACTTGTGGTATTCTGTGAACATGGCTTAAAGGATTTGAACTGGAGGTCTGACAGGCACAATTCGTCTCTGTTTATGAAAACTCTGACCAAAGTAGCCCCAGGTCTGTAAGCCTCTGTCACAGGGAAGAAAGATGGGCTGGGTGCCTGTGCCAACTCCATCTTTGAGGACTTAGCTGGTCGCCGCTGCCACAGCTGCCCTCAGCTGCCCTGATAAAGGCTGACAATGTGTTGCTGTCATGGGCCACCAAAGTGTGTTTGCTGTGCTGTATTGTCTTCCAAAGACAACAAGAAACTCCACTTAAAAGCCGGTCAGAACTGCTCCGACTTGTGATGTTTCCACCGTGGTTATCAAGGTGGCAAAGGGCACAGCTGACCTCAGCAGGGCACAGTTACGGAAGGTCTAGTTCAAGGTTGTCTACTCAGGCAACACCTAAGCATTTCTAAATCACTCTGTGTCATTTTTAGCTTCCGTGATTAAGTCATTAATAGCACTGAGACCCCCTTTTCCACAGAGTGGGAGCACACAGGATCTGCGTGGAATACATGACTCCCTGACCCACTTACGTGTCTTCTGATCTCATGGTGCTTTTCTGCCTAATGGCAGCATGGTGTCCAGAAGTTTTAGAACCACTTAAAAAATAATTTCCCGGGCTAGAGAGATGGCTCAGCAGTTAAACCAGCTTGATACTCTTGCAGAAGACCCTTGTTCAGTTCCCAGCACCCATGTCAGCCGGCACACAGCCATTGCAACTCCAGCTCCAGGAATCTGATACCTGCTGGGCCCCATGAGCACATGCATGCACATCGTACACATAAACTCACACATTTACACACATAGACACATAAACAAATGTAATCTTGAAATAATCCCCGAATAGTGCTCAGCCTAACGGATGTGTCGCTTTGCATTCTGGGTTGTGCTCTGTCTTATCTGTTTAGTTTCACTTGTTTGTTTCTGAGGCTGGGTCTTGCTGTGTAACCCAGGCTGGCCTGGCACTCTAGAACTCTAGGTCATTTTTCCTGCTTCTACCTCTCGAGCTGTGACGCCACAGGCACCACCGTGCCTGGCTCGCCCTGGCTCATGTTGATTCTGTCCCCATGGCATTGCTAAGACATACTAAAGGGAAACTATGGACTCACTGGTTTAAATAAGAAACATGGATTTGGACCAGCCATTATTTGTCAACTCCCAGGTGTCTAATTTGGGACCTGGCAACATCCCGTCTCTTGGATGAAGGTAAAGGTCAGCATCCAGCAATACCCACTTGATAGATAGACGTGACAAATGATGTGGAGACTTTTGGTCAGGGGAATATTTTCAAATACCTTAAGGGTGTTGAAACTCTGGGCCAGCTCTGATGAAAAAGAATATAAGGAAAATCTGGATTATTTTCATCTCAAAAGTAAGGACCTGTGTTGGTTTGCTTTCTATTATCATGATAAATACCATGACTAAAAGCAACTTGGGGAGACAGATTAGAGTCCATTGTTGAGGGAGGTCAGGGCAGGACTCTGGGCAGGAACCTGGAGGCAGGGACTGAAGCAGAGGCCGTGGAGGAGGCTGCTTGCTGGCCTGCTCTCCGTGGCTTGCTGAGCCCATCGTCAGACCTGTCCGTGGCGCTGCCCACAGTAGCCAGGCCTTCCCACATCAGTCACTAATCAGGAAAATGTCCCCCACAGACTTGCCCACAAGCCAATCCGATGGAAGCTATGTTTCAGCTGAGGTTCCTTCTTCCCAGAGGACTCCAGCTTGTATCAAGTTGAAACAAAACAAATCAAAACAAAACTACCAGCACAGGACCTTGAAGGCCAGTTGAGAAACCAAGATGTACTCAGTGGTTAGAGCACGAGAAGGGTGACTTCTGACACTAGGACCCTCGGGAGGCACAGCACCATAGCAAATGGGAGCTGGGTGTCCTGTGCCCAGCAGAGTCACTTAGTGCCCCCAGCAGCTGTTCTCATGAAGGAATCTGCATGGCAAAGTGTTGAAGACAGCTTGTGGGCAGTTTAGTATCTACCAGCACCTGACCCTTCCACATAATTCTCGCCCCCCCCCCCCACCTCTCTCTCAGAGTAACTTTCTCTCAGACTCTCCCATCACCATTTTATTTCAGAAGATTGGGAAATCCGTGCTCTGTTAAAACAATAGAATTTATTAAAAACTTAAAACCTTGTATTAGCCAAACCTTGGAACTTAAATTTGTACTTTTTCCCTTGAAATGCATACAATCATCTCAATAGATGCAGAAAAGGATTTTGACAAAATCCAACATCCTTCTTGATGAAAGTCCTACCTAGAGTAGGGTTGGAGGCAGTATACTTCAATATGGTAAAAGCAATATAAGCAAACCTATCGTCAGTATCATTCTATGGAGAAGAAAATGAAGTTGCCTCATTAAGATTAGGATCATGGCAGAGCTGTCCAATGTCTTTGCTCTTGTTCACTGCAGCTGGAAGTCTGCACTAGAGCAACAAGGCTGTGATTGCCACATCTGCAAAGTCGCAGGATCCAAAATTAACATGTAAAAACAGTCACCTTTCCATGCAGCAATAACAGTCACACTGAGACCTCACCAGTCATAGCCACACAGATGACCCTCCTTAAACTAATGGGGGAAAATATCAAAGTATGGAGCCATGGGTCTGGAAAAGGGGCAGGTAGATCCATGCTCCCTCCTGGATCTCATGCAGATTTCTGAGGTAAGTGGGCAATAGGAGCAGATTCTTTTGTCATTAAAAAGTCCTGCAAGGATGTTCTCAGCACCCAAGGTATTCTGTTCTGTACTGATGCATTAAAAAAAACAAAAAACAAAAAAACAAAAACAAAAAACTGAAACTCTAGGAAGGGGTCCTAGTCTGTGTGCCAGGAAGCTCCCATCTTAGATATCCATGGGTGGAGGAGGCCTCTACCTTCCTGAGTGACCACAGGTGTGTAGAAAGCAGCAGTCTGAGACTGTGGGGCTGCTGGGTGGTTTGTTCCCTGCTCCATGGCTTTGTGTATTCAGCTTTCTTTTCCAGAGAAACATCTCAACAGACTTGCACGTCCTTCCTGAGAACCATATGTCTTTTCCATCAACTTAAATCCTTCTAAAGCCCAGGTGTTTGTGATCCTCTGCCAAAAAGAGTGAAGGCAAACAGGCAGAACCCCCATTGTTAGGGCTTTTATTGCCTTTGAACAAAATGATTTAAAATTCGAGCCAGGTGTGGACCTGAGCATCAGTTTAACTTGTTCGTCAACAGCCAGATCCCTGCTCTGCTCTGGCTCTTGGTGTCAGGAGTGAAGGTCCCGAGGCACCGGGCTGGGCAGTCCGGTTTTGCTCTCTTTCCCTATCTGGTCATTGTTTCCCTTTGGCCAGTCACCAGTGGACCTTACGTCCTCGACGCTGCTCCATAGTCACCTATTTCTGACGTTGACAGTCATCCCAGCACCAGCTTTCTATATTTACCAGCAGCTGCTTTGGTGATGTGGAAACAATTTCCTCAACCACTGGAAAAAAGCGCAAAGCTGGAGAGTAGGACATGCTGTTCTTCATGGAAGAGCCTCATTGGGTTGAGCAGGAAGAAGAGAACCATCCAGCACAAACCTTTTGCTGCCCCTTGTCCATTTCCACAGCTGATGTCTGGCTGAAATCTGTAGCTTTGTCCAGAGAGCAGTGGGTTGTTGCTGTGGAATATACCACAGTACTCAGCCAGCTGGTGATATTGTCTTATCTGAGGGACATCTCTGTTGGGTTTGTTTGGTGTGTGTCTTAAAGCTTGGGCTGAAAGAACTTACCTCTCGGCTCTCCTTCTCACTCATTCTTGCTCACTGGCTGGGCTCAGGCACCTGGATGACCTGTTCTGTTTTTCAGGAGGCAATGGGCAGGGCATGGTGGTCTCAATGGTTTAGACCAGAGGCTCCCAGACTGCAAGGCATGGGCTAAATAATTGTACAGGCTAAATGGCCGTATGTGTGCACAGCCTGCCTGCGCCTCAGCCCTCAGGCAGGAGATGGGGGCAGTTCATTCTTCCCAAGTTGTGTCTCAGCTTCTTCCATGGCTCTGTGACAGGTGTGCATCAGGGTGCCAGGAGAGAGAGCAAGAGCGAGCTGAGATTAAGAAACCCAGGGTTTAGTCTCAGCTCTGGCCCCTAACCAAGGAAGGAGGGAGAGCATCGCCTGGCTCCCTGTACCAGGCCTGGTGCTGTGCAGAGAACCTTGAAATGTAGCACAGCAGTGGTTATTATCAGTAGCTCACAGATGAGGGAATGGAGGGTGGAAGGTGGTCAGGAGCTCAAGTCTTCCCGGCTCTCCAGCCTTCCCCAGTCACCCATTTTCTTAGTCTTCCTGCTTCCTGCAGTAAACTGTGGCAAACTCTGATGGCCTTGCTAAGTCCAATCATCTCCATTTGTAGAACCAAAAAGCCATCTTTGAAATTTATTTTGTTAAAAAAATAAAGTTTCAAGGCTCGTCCGTCTTCAAATCGTTGCTGCCACCTAGTGGGGATTATCAGAAACAAAGGGAAATCTCAGCTCACAAGTTCCCACTTCACTGTGGGAAGGGCTTAACTATGAAGACAGTGGGAAAGGTTCAGAGGATGCCAGGGATTGAGGGGAGGAGGATGAACAGGCAGGTGCTGTAGGAGTGTTGAAGTTGTTCTGCTGTTCAGTGTGATGCTATAATCCGCAATGCCATTTTAAACCTGTCCAAACACAGATCAGCCGTGGATGCTGGTGGTAATGATGCATCCATCGGTCAGCGTGTGTCAGCAAGAACAGGTACCACTCTGGTGGTTGATGTTGGGAGTGGTGCAGGCTAAAGCACATCGGGTGGAGTATATGGGCAATCTCTCTGCTCTCTCAATTTTCCGGTGAAATTAAAACTTCTTTAAACACAGTGAATTCCTTTTTAAGGGGGGGGGGCTATAGAATGGGAGTAGGTGAGTATGCGCATATGTGTGCAAGTGTGTGTGTGTGTGTGTGTGTGTGTGTGTGTATGTATATACACCAGAGGTCAATGTCAGGTGTCTTTCTCTAGAGCTTTCAATATGCTTTTTGAGACCAGATCTTTAACTGAGCTGGGAGCTCACAGTTGGATGGACTGTGGCTGGAAAGTTCCTGGGATCTGTCTGTTTCGTTCCCTGTTCCTCTGGCCAGGGTTATAAGTGGATACCGCCCACACTGGGCTCTTGCATGGGTGCTGAGGTTTGGACCTCAGGCTAGCACGGCCGGCATCTTGCTGGCTGAGCCATCTCCCCGATGCTAGTGCTTTTTAAAACTGCTCATTTGCCTTAACCTCCACACTGTGTTCCTACCGCTTCCTGGGCATTTGGTAAAATACTTCTTACTATTTTAGAGTCATTTTGTACACACACAGTTTAGAATGACCTGTACTTTAGCAAATTCTTATCCAGCAGCTGGAGAGATGGTTCGGGGTTTAAAAGCATGTAAAGCTCTTACAAAGGACTCAGGCTTTCTTCTCAGCACCCGTATCAGACAGCATCCTACCTGTGACTCCAGATCCCAGGGATCCCATGCTCTTTGGCCCTCACGTGTACCTGCACATATGTGGTACACATAAACTCAGCTAGGTGCACACATACATAGAAGTAAATAAATCTTTAAAGAAGGGAATTCTAATCCTAATATTCTGAATTTATATTTTAACTTTATAGATACATATTTTCAATTTTTCACATTTTAGTGGTTAAGAAAACAAACAACACAGATCATAGGAGCAGACAAGTGAAGCCATCCCCCACAGTGGGCAGTTTCTTAAGAATTTATGGTTTTCTCCAGAAACATTCTATTCTGGGAAAGGAACACCCACATCCTTTTCTGCACCAGGGTTCTTTTTAAAGTACATTGAGTTAGAAAGCACACACACATGCACACACACACACACACACACACACACACACACACACACACACACACGCACACACACAGAGAGAGAGAGAGAGAGAGAGAGAGAGAGAGAGAGAGAGAGAGAGAGAGAGAACGAACGAACACCGGGGGAGAGGGGAACTTTTGCAAATGTATTTATATAGTAAAAACTTGGACATGAATTGTTGGGTCTAAAGCCAAGTTAACACCTGCTGGCCAAGATGCCCAGAAATATCTGTGGTCAAAGAAACAGGGTAAGCTAAGTTGCTGAGGCAAGGAGGGACCCATAGGAACCAGAGCCATCTCTGGATGGATTCAGGGGGTATGTTCAGGGTTGAGGCCTGAGCAGGGTCACTCCAGGGAGACAGGTTGGTGAGGAGTCGGGGAGGAGAGGGGGAGCTAGTCTAGAAGTGCCCTTGCCAAAGGAGGCAGTTACAGGTGAGTCGGAGAGGGGTCTGTTCGGCCGCTCTGTACGGGAGGGGGCATGTCTCCGTCTGATTCTGAACGTGGCCACTGAGTGCCCTTGCCTGGACACTGCTTTTTCCCGTTAGTCTTGTTTGTTAGGTCACGTGACGAAACAGCTGGTGACGCTTACTGCTGTTGTCTCAGGCACATGGATTTTGAATGTTTGTTGGTGTTACATTACAAATAACTCTTCGTTTACATGTTTCTGGGTTAACACATATGTGTTCACCTCCCTAACATCGTAGAGTATGAAATAATCTACATGATCACAGCAACTCAAGTAACAGCAAATATTGTTAAAGGACCACTTTTGACAGGCAGGATCCAGGTGCAGGACCGGACCAGCTAATCCCAATGCTCATACTCAGCCATATTGTGATGGTCAATATTGATTGATAGCTTGACAGGATCTAGACTCCCCAAGAAGACAGACCTCTGGGTATGACTGTGAGGGATTTTCTAGAATGGGTTGACTGAGGTGGGAAGATCCACCCTATTCCACGGCAGGGATCCTGAGCAACATAAAAAGCTCAACCCCAGCATCTCCCTCCTCCCTGACTGCAGAGTGACACAGCATCTCCCTCCTCCCTGCTGCAGTGTGACCCAGCATCTCCCTCCTCCCTGACTGCAGTGTGACACAGCATCCCCCTCTCCTCCCTGCTGCAGTGTGACCCAGCATCTCCCTCCTCCCTGGCTGCAGTGTGACCCAGCATCTCCCTCCTCCCTGGCTGCAGTGTGACCCAGCATCTCCCTCTGCTCCCTGCTGCAGTGTGACCCAGCATCTCCCTCCTCCCTGCTGCAGTGTGACCCAGCATCTCCCTCTGCTCCCTAGCTGCAGTGTGACACAGCATCTCCCTCCTCCCTGACTGCAGTGTGACCCAGCATCTCCCTCCTCCCTGGCTGCAGTGTGACCCAGCATCTCCCTCCTCCCTGGCTGCAGTGTGACCCAGCATCTCCCTCCTCCCTGGCTGCAGAGTGACCCAGCATCTCCCTCCTCCCTGGCTGCAGTGTGACCCAGCATCTCCCTCCTCCCTGGCTGCAGAGTGACCCAGCATCTCCCTCCTCCCTGGCTGCAGTGTGACCCAGCATCTCCCTCCTCCCTGCTGCAGTGCATTGAGGCCAGCTGCCATGCAATTCCCGCCACCAGGGGCAGTGTCGTCAAGATAAAGCCTTGCTTCCTAAAGTTGTGTTTGCCAGGCTTTTTGTTACAGCAGTGAGAAAAGTAGCAAACACACGCGTGCCTCAGGAATCTGCCAAGGACAGGTGAAGGCTAAGGAGTTAAATAGTCAAAAGGCTGGTTAGTTTAGGTAGATGAAGAAGTAGAATCCTATTGCATAGATGAGGCTGGTGGTCAGAGCTCCAGAACCACACACAGTGGTGAGCAGGGCTCCCAGCACACACGCTGAGCTGATTCACATGTGTCCTCAATTAAATGAAAGCCTGTGAGTGCTTTCCCCATGTCCTAGCCAAGACGCTATAATTAAATGGCCTCTAGGCCAGCTGGACCCCAAAGGGTACCTAACTCCTGAGGAGCTAAGAGGTGAAGGACATCCCATCCATCTGAGGAGATCCAATGAGGTTTGAGCAGCTGCCTTGCCACGTGAGGACAGGTCCTGGGGGATTTGCTAGAGAAGATTTTATACAGAGAAATGAAGGAATGCTTGAGGACATAGTGACTGGGAGATCAGGCTGCACTGTGGGTGGAGGGCTTGCCCCTCCTTGGATTTCACAGGGGGATGGCGGTGACTGTGGGCTGCTGCTCTCTTCCAGACTGCGCTGGCTGCGGAAGGGACATCAAGAACGGGCAGGCACTGCTGGCCCTAGACAAGCAATGGCATTTGGGCTGCTTCAAGTGCAAGTCCTGCGGGAAGGTCCTTACCGGCGAGTACATCAGCAAGTAAGTCTGGCCAGCGGGCATGGGTCCCACTCTGCTCCCAGGGCCGCCTTCAGCCTCCAGCGTGCTGAAGTGCGTCCCCGTTCTGCATCAGTATGAACTTTTGCTATAAAATGTGTTGAAATAACTTGATTATTCTGCTTTTGCCGTGCTCTGGCCGCGGTACACTTAATGGACTATTAATTGTGGCCCAATTTAATAATTAACAAAGCTCGCATAATGGTCTACCCTGCCTTGTAATCAGTTAAGCATCCAGCCATTTCTCCTTGGCTATGTTTGCTTTCTATGTGAAGCTAATAAAGTGTTCTTCTCCGTGGCTTTAGGCATTCCCCCAAAACACATGTGATCCAGGCACTGAGCCTGGCAAGACCAGAGCACACACTAGCCTGTCAGAGTGAGGGTCCACATGGAATCGGAGAGCACCACCGGTGGCGGCGGGTTAATTAGAGTTAAGCAAATCTGTGGGTTTGGGTGGATTTTCCATTTGTTTGTTTGGTTTTTGTTGTTGTTGTTTTTAATGTGCTCTGGTAAGGAGGAAGAATCTACCGCTCTATCTTTTTATGCCTTTTGAAAATTTCCCCAACCAGGGAATGAGCATATAGCTGGGTGAGAGAGCTTAGGCCCCGGAGAGCGCAAGGCCTGGGCTGGGTCTCCAAAACGGACTGGATGTAGTTCCGTGGGGAGGGTAGTTGCCTAGCATGCGCAGTACCCTGGGTCTGATCTAGTACTGGATGAAACTGGGTGTGGTCATAAAAACTGTAACCACAGCACTCGGATGACCTTGGCTTCTTAGAGGGTTGGAGGCTAGCCTGGCCACACCTGACCCTGTCTCAAAGGTCAAAAACAAGAATCCAGTTATATTAAATAACTAATTCAAACATAGTTAATGGATTTAATTTTATAAATCCATGAAACAATTGCAAAGATAGCTTGGTCCCCACAGCCCAAAAATATAGTTTCAAAGTAGGTCTGGGTCAGACTGAAACACTCAGGGACGAGACTGAAGATCTCGGCAGATGACTGGCTGGCAGCCCAAGCCAGAGAAGAGTCTGCCTTTTAAATGACATTGAAGACTGTAGATAATAAGTACAGTGGCCCCTCACCTGGCTTTTTAACTGTTCTACGTAATAACACTCGGGAAATGGAAACTTCACTGTGCTCTGAGGTCAAGACCTACTGCTGCACTGAACCATGTTCCAAACCCTCAGAGCCAGGGAGAGCAGAGCTGAGACTTTTGAAGGCTGTGGGGAGGCCCTGCTGGGCCTGTGAGTCTGATAAGGTGGTGTGGGAAGGGAGGTAAGGTGCCCCGGGTCTCTCAGGCACAGATGAATGCTGGGCTCCTCTGAGGATTGTCTGGCCTGCCAAGAGAGGAACAGTACAGGGTTTCTGCTCCTTAGTTCCGTGACAGCCAAGAAAGTGGCCATGGTAACTGTGCGGGGATTTACTGGGTTTCTGTCTGTCTGGCCTGGAGAACTGCTGTTTGCTCTCTGGCTGTGGCTTTGGTGTCCTCCCATGGCCTGAGCCCATGGCTTTGTCTTCCAGGGACGGCTCCCCATACTGTGAAAAGGACTACCAGGGACTCTTTGGAGTGAAGTGTGAAGCCTGTCACCAGTTTATCACAGGAAAAGTCCTAGAGGTAAGTGAGAGGGGACTCCCCTCAGACTGCTGCTGGTCTCCTCACAGCCCTTCATGCGTCCTCCTGAGGAGGAAGGCAGGTAGCCACAGGGGACTGTCTTGGGGGACCCATGTGCTCTGATGCCCTCACTACCAAATGCCAAGGGGAGCTTGGAATGACGGAGAATTCAAAGGAAAGGGGATAGACTTCACTGGGAGCTAAGCAGACATGTTTTTCTTAGAAGAGGAGGGTGTCGGACCCTCTGTTTACGCCTGTGTTTGGACATGTGTGTTTGCCTGTGCAGACCCCAGCAGCTCAGTCAGAGCTGAGAGAGGAGGGAAGGTGCTGACTGCCCTGCCCTTAGAAAGCCGCATCTGCTGTGAGTCAGAGAACCCTGTGACCGAGCTGAAGGAAGCCTGTCAGCTTCAGGTGTGACTGCTTCCAGCCAGGGCTTTGTTCTGCTTTCTCAGCAGCTACTGTGCCAGGGCCTGCCTCTGGGCCTAGCTAACTCCTCTGGGGTGAGAGGCTGCAGCGAGGAATTCTGGGACTACAGTTCAGAGAAAACCCTGTTTCTCACAGACCTCTGAGGTGTCAGTCAAGCTGGAGGGGAAAGGAGTTGACACATGCAGACGTCCTCTCTCTGGGGTGGAGCATGTGTGCAGAACGGGCAGAACCAGGAAGCCCAGCGGCCTTAGCCTGCCGACCTTCCAGCCCATCGTGGGGTCCCCTCAGGGGCTGATGCCATATAGCCAGTGGAGTACATTTCAGGGACGCGGGGCATTTATCCTGCTTGTTCTTAAGGTGTTTCTGGGCCATTCTGGGGGATATCACAACAAAGGTTAAGAAAACCTCCCCAATCCCCTCTACAAGCTCTTCCCGTAGAACATAGCAGGTCACCGTGGACTCTGCACGAGTTTGTCCCGAGGAGAGAGGAAGTGACCCATCAGGTGGGAGTTGCCCAGTTTGCAAGGACACAGGACACACGACAAGAACAGAAAAAGCGTGCCGTGGGCATAGCACAGGAGAATGCAGGGGTGGAGTGTGCTTGAGGGTCGGGGGGAGACCTTCCAGGGTCACGTTCTGAAGTCCAGGGCTTTGTCAGGAGAAATGGGAAGGCATGTGTGTGCTGTGGCTGCAGATCATAGGATGGTGTCAGGGTGCCCTGGAGAGAACAGATGGGCGTATTCAAACACGTGAGTATGCACATTTCCCACCACACTGTGGACAGCACAGGGAGAGAGAGCCACTCAGTCATGCCCCAGAAGATGCCCACATGAACAAAACGGGTTGTTTTGTAGCCTTAGGAAAGCAGGTGCTACCCACTACACCATGGGCAAGCCCTAGTGAAGATGGCGGGCAGGGAGGATTTGACCAGACCACCCAGACATGGAGCGCCTCACAAAAGGCCACAACTGTGTAATACCTAATGCCTAGCAACAGAAAGTGGACAGAGGTTGGTCAGGGCTGGAGAGAAAGGGATAACTTCTTACGGGACGCGGTTTCCATTAAGAAAATGCTCTGGAACTAGGTGGAAGAGGTGTCTCAGCGGCATTGATAATTCACCAGGAGCCGCTAGATGGCTGCTTTTAAAACGCTGAATTTTAGAATATACAAACTTTGCCTTGAATCTAAAGTTTAACAAACCAGGAAGGGCATGAGGGTGCTGTAAGGAAAGAGAGGTGAGAAGATCCAGAACTCGGTACCCAAGTTTAAGATCACATGTTAGCAATAGTAGAATCAACCGTTTTTATAGTCCCTGTGTGGAAATGTGTTCCTCAAAGGAATTGGGAAGAAAAAAGCCTGTGTGATTGTGTGATTGTGTGTGTATGTGTGCGTGTTCACGTTTACTTTGACAGCTGTAGGAAGGAATCTATAAAATAGCATTCAGGTGTCAGGGAAGGCGTGAGAGTTTAGAGGTTGGGGATGTTCCCTTCAAAACCTCCAGCATCAGTCAGCCTGAGAGTAGTTTGCACATTCAGCTTAGATCCGGGGTCCGCCCAGCAGGCTCTGTCCTCTGCAGATGGGTGTGTAACCAGAAGAATGTCCTGCAGGGGTTAGCACAAGTCATGTGACTGCTGGTGAGTCACTGGGCTTGGTCACCAAGAGAAAGCAGGGCCGGCCTCATTCCCTGGCACTGTGGATGAACCATGCTAAGTGTATAAACCTTGTCTTCACTTTAAATTCATTTTATCCATACATCAGTGAGTTTATTTTCTGCATGGGCCACAACCATAGTGACTTCAAACAGTTTATTCTCTCAGTTTAGAGTCTAGACATTTGTAACAATGCATCATGGGGGCCATTGTTCTCTCAAATGCCAGAGGCATGGTTGGTCCTGATCTCCCCTGTCTCTAGGCTCCTGGCGGGCCTTGGCTTGCGTCCGTCCGTCTGCATCTCCAGATTCTCCACCTACCCTACCTTTTCAGCATCACTTCTCTCTCCCAGCTGTCCTCCTACCTTTCTCCTAAAAGGGCATTTATCATCTCGTGGAAGGCCGTGCCCGACACTCAAATAGTCTCAAGGCCTTAATGACATCTCTAAAGACCCTTTCCAAATAAGTTAATAAGCCCCCAGGACTCTCTGTGAGGTTATCATTTGCTCACCCCAGTCTAGAAAACCAGGAGTCACCCCAGCATCAAAGTGGAAGGGCCGTAAACATGGTAGGAGAGCCGAGGCTGCTACGTGTGGTTCCCCTCGAGGCACCGTGCCTTCGAGGGCCCCAGGACAGTCTGTCCAGGTACGGCTGTGTCTCTGAGTCTCCTGGAGATCTTCCTCTCGCAGACATGGAGCCTTCAGAACAACATCCTGCCCTCACCTCTGTCAGTTCCTTTTGAGTTTTTAAAACATTGTGCGGGGACAGGGTCTCACATATCCCAGGCTAACCTCAAGCTTGCTATGTAGCTGTGAATGCTCCAATGCCGTCTCCCGAAGCTGGGATGACGGGAGTGGATCAGCTTGCCTGAGGGATGTGGTGCTGGGGGATCAAACTCAAGGTTTTGTGTGCTAGACAAGCACTGTGCCAGCTGAACCACACCCCCAGCCCACCCCACAGAGCTGTGACCCTCACGCCTTTCTTCGGCCTGCGGGGAGGGGGTAAGCAGAGCCCAGGAGATTTCATGAGAAAAGTGACAAGGAACCTCGGATCTACTCTTGCTCTGGAACCCACCCACTGGGGGACCTAGTTTCATCTCTGCTTTCATTAATGGAGGCCATTAACTTAAATCCAGGACTCGGGTGGGGGCTTGACTCCCAAAGCCCCTGTGCTTTCCAGCATGGGAGTTCTCCAAGAGCTCAGAGTCTGTGGCTCATTTTGTCTGGAGACACCTTCTGGGGACTGGCCTGTCTTGTCTGGGCACACAGACTTGTGCCTCTCTTTATTGTCCCTAACTTCCTGTTACTTTTCAGCAGTGACGTTGTCTTTGGGAGCAGTCTTGTTGTAAACGGTGTGTCCTTAAACATTTTCAAGGCCTGTGAGATGGCTCTGTGGGTAAAGCCGGACCTGATGGCTGAGTTAGGTCTATGGGACCCACATAGTGGAAGGAGAGACCTCTACATGCATGCCCCTATGACACAAAAATAACCGAATAAAAATGTAGCAGCTTTCTTAAAGTATTTACTAATTGACCTATATATCCAAAGGGCGTTCTGAAGATGGCTATGGCCTGCCTCTTAATTAAGAAGTCCAGGAGCAAATTAGAGTACGGTATTAGGGTTTATTGATCACCTCCTACCTCCAGTCCCTTCTTTGAACTCTCCTTAGAATCAGCTTTGCCTGTTCCTTCTCCCCATTTCTGTCCCCACTCTGGAAGCTGCAGGTGGCTCAGGTCAGTCACAGGTGTCAGTGGGTGTGGGACTTCCCTTTGTACAAATCTCCCTCGTCTTTGGTGGCTGCCTCCCAGAGAGCCCTTTTCTGGATGCTGAGCATCACCTGCGTCATAAGCAACTGCACATTGTTTCTTGAGGTCGGCAAACAACCTGTAAACAGTCTTCTGGGCAAAGGGAAAGGACTCGTCCTGTGTCCCCTCCTTCAGTCCTGGGCTCCCCCATCTCTCCTCTCTAATGCCATCCCTGACACCCCACCACCCCAGGGAGGCCCGTCTCACTGCTCACTCTCTTGGTCCATTTAAAACAAACAGCCCCAGCCATTGTTCCATGCCTATGTTCCTTCCCTAAGGAGACACCTGCGGGCTGCTGTCCCCAGGGACATTCTTCTGTCCCTTCTGGAAGGAGCCAGGCAGAAGCTGTGTCCTGGTTCTCACCACAGGGGCGGGAAACAGTCTCTGCTGTTCTTGTTTAGGTCACCCAGGCTTCCCTTTCCTGATCTTCCTCCCATCAGTCAACACCTGCTGGTTGGATCTGGTCTTTCCAGAATGTGTGGTGATGCCTGTTTTCTTGGGGCTCTGCTGGGGACCGTGTGCTACTATCTGAAGGAGCTGCTGAAGAATCTGGCCCTAGTGAGACTCCATTAGGGCCCCGTCCTGGCTTGCTGGGTTAATTTGGATGGGATTTAGGCTTGCTTTTAAACTCCTCCTGCTCAGCTCCTGGTATGTGGGAAATGGAGTCAACAGGATTCAGTCAAATCCTTTCCCTGGATTCTCCAGAGGATTAAAACCAGTGGTTTTGTTTTAGCTGGCTTTTTAACTGATTAAAAAACTGCTCTCTCACAAAGGAGTCACATTGTCACATTAGAAACTTGTCCCATCCTTGCTGGTTGTGGGTATTTTAGGCAGGTTTTGTCACACCATGAGCTGGTCTTGCTTTGGACTAGCCTGTCACCTGGGGAGAGAAGCATAGGTTCTCCCATGGCGTTCACACAGCAGGTCTGGTCATCACCTTCGCGCTTTGCAGAAAGGAGTGTGACGTGCCGAGCTCTTCCTTTCTTGTTCTGTGTGTCAGCACAGGCCCGGCAGGAGTGACGATGGTCCACACCTTGCCGGAAGTAAATGCCACCCTGATGTCCTGCCTGTTCTGGCTTCAGACCAATTTGGGCTCTCTTTTTTTTTTTTTTTTTTTTTAACTTTTTATGGGCACAAATATTTTTGAGAATTGGGGAAGGGAAAAGGATCAAGTCCCTCTGTTGATGTTCTGTGACCCAGGGGACAGGGAGCCACCACGGTGTCCTGACTTTTTATAATATTTTTTAACATTTACAAGTGATCTCATAAATATTTAATTCTCACAGCAGGCCTGTAAAGTGGTCAAGGCCGTCACTACTGACCTCCATTTATAGAAGCAGCTACCTCGTGCTGGGAATCTGGAACTAATTAGCAACAGACTGAAATTAGAAAACAGGTCTCTTGATTCTCAGAAGATGGGGACACGTGGGAGCATGTACACATCCGTGCACAGCCATCCAGAGTCCCATAACTGGCCCTGAAGTATAGCATGCTGAAGAACTAAATTTCTGCTCCTGCTGGAGCGAGCGGCCCGTCTCGTTAGCCGTCCCGTTAACACCTGCGCTCGAGACACACGTTTGCTAGTTCATGGTTTTTACCAGTGTGATGCCCCCTTGCTCACGGTCTGTTGTGTCTCTGTGGACTCAGACCTAAGGGTGTTTTGACTTAGTCAGCTGTAGGCTACCAGACCACCTGGCATGGCTGTCAGAAAATAATGCAGATAAATAATGTCTCCAGCCCGAGGGCTCATTTTCTTCACAGAGCTCTAGCCTGGGATTCTTCCCGGATTCACAGATATTCTGGAAGACAAGATGAAAACAGGACACTGGTCACATTTCCTCATTCCAGACTATTGATGGATGGCTAGAACTAGAAAAATGGCTTCCTATTTTTCGTTCTCCTTTGGAGATGGGGTCTTGCTGTGTTGCCCAAGATGGACTTGAACTGATGGGTTCAAGCAGTGTGTCCACCTCAGTTTCAGGAACAGGGGACTATAGGATGCTACTATTCTACCGCACCTGGATTGAAATGGTTTCATTGTAAATGGGTTAGGCAGATAGCAGTATACCCACATAATGGAATATTACCTGGCTGTGTAAAAGAACGAAATACTGATGCATATTACACCATGAATAAAACTTGAGAACACTCAAAGTTAGTTAAGGAAAGAAACAAGTCACAAAAGATCATGGGCCCTATGATGCTGTTTGTGTGAACTATGTAAAACAAGCAAATGGACAGAGACAGAAGGTCATTTCATGGTTTCCAGGACTGGGAGGAGAAGGAAGTGGGCAGTGTCTGGTGATGGGCTTCTTGGTTTGGGGAGGAGGAGAGGAGAGCTGAAGACATCCCAGAGGTGGACAGTGGTAATAGTTGCATGATCTTGTCAATATATTACAAAATGCTGAAGTGCGTATTTTAATAATGTGAATTTCGTGATACCTAATTTGCACCTCCCCGTGAATGTACACATATACATGTGTATAAACAAGCGTATCTGCTCCCTTTGCAAGGACATCAGGTGACAGATGGGATACTGTTACTGTGTCTACAAATGACTCTGGAATGTTAAAAGGACAAAAAGAAGCACACACTTGGATATACACACATATATCACACACACCACCACCACCCCCCACACACACACACACACACCCTGGCCGGATCGGTTGCTGTCTTTCCTGCCTGTGCTCTGTCTTTCTCCCACCGTCATTCTCTCACAGTTTAACCAGGCAGGCCTGAGCGCAGAAAGGCACAAAATGAGGGTCACATGATATCATGTTTGCTGATGTCGTCATCTTTCTTTGTAGCCCAGGCTGGCTTGAACTTGCCGATGTCATCTTTGTAGCCCAGGCTGGCTTGAACTTGCTGATGTCATCTTTGTAGCCCAGGCTGGCTTGAACTTGCTGCCGATTGGCTGGTGTTTGGTTCTTTCTCACTGTGGGAAGCTAAACTTCGGTTCTCTCTGGAGGCCCGGGGCCCTTGATCCTGGAGGAGGCGACTGATGTCGTCTTGAATGGAAGGTGACCTTGAGTTTAAACTCAACACACGGCCTGTGCTGTGTCTGTCCTGACACTGTTCCCGAAGAATAACTTCACCCCTTCCTCGTCGGCAGTGGGAGCTGCCCCGCGTGGAGTGTATCACTGAACATGGTAAATGGCTTGAGGAGAACGTGCCTGGCCTCCACCCCACCCCAAGCCACTCACTGTCTTCTGGCTTGGACTCTGGCGGAAGTGTGTTGCCAGGGGAACCAAAGACTGTTCACAGCAGTAAAGATTTGATATTTATGGAAAACTCACCCCATTTCCTGTCAGAACAAATGAGGAGCTTCCTTGTCCGGAAATGACAGTTTGAAAAGAATTTGTATTTATCTTGAGTTGAAAAGATGTTTTGTTTTTGAGAGTGACTTTTAACTTCAGAGAGTTAAGTCAATTGGACATTTTTCTTACCTTTCTTTGATTTTAAACATATGATTTGAGTTTACTGTTCAGTTTAAGCCACATTATTATAAAACAATGCACTGTTTTCTTATCTGACTCCATCAGGTTTTAAGCTTAAGAACTGTTATTTAAAAATATTTCCCTGCCAGCATATTGATACACACTTTTAATCCTAAGACTTTGGGTAGAGGGGCAGGCAGATCTCCAAGTTCAAGGCCAGATATTGTTGTTTTACTCTTTCTGGGGTCCTGCCACCCAGCTCCCAAATAAATCACACAGAGATTTTTTATTCTTACCATGAATGCCCGGCCTTAGCTTGGCTTAGTTTCTAGCCAGCTTCCCTTAACTTACATTATCCCATCTACCTTTTGCTTCTGGGCTTTTCCTTTTCTCTTACTTCTGTAAATCTTACTCCATGGCTTGCTGTGTAGCTGGGTGGCTGGTCCCTGATGTCCTCCTCCTTCTCTGGCTACTTCTCTTCCTCCCAGATTTCTCCTCCTATTTATTCTCTCTGCCTACCAGCCCTACCTGTTTCTCTCTCCTGCCTCACTATTGGCCATTCAGCTCTTTATCCGACGGTCAGGTGTTTTAGACAGGCACAGTAACACAGTTTCACAGAGTTAAATAAATGCAGCATAAACAAAAGTAACACACCTTAAAATAATATTCTACAACACCAACCTGGTCTACATAAAGAGTTCCAGAAACCAGAGCTACATAGAAGACTGTCTCAAAATGCTGAGGGAGGGAAGGGAGGCTATAGAGATGGCTTTGCAGTTAAGAGCACTGGCTGCTCCTCCAGAGGACCCAGGTAAAATCCACAGCACTGTCATAGTGATTCTTAAATGTCTGTTACTCCAATGCCAGGGAGATGTGATGCCCTCTTCTGGCCTTTACAGGCATTGCATATGTGTGGTTGTGGTGGTTTGAAAGAAAATGGTCCCCAAAGGGGGTGGCACTATTAGGAGGTGTGGCTTTGTTGGAGCAGGTTTGGAGGAAGTGTGTCACTGTGGAGGTGGGCTTTGAGGTCTTGTATATGCTTAAGCTATAGCGTCTCAGACCACTTCCTGTTGCCTGCAAGTCAAGATATAGGACCCTTAGCTCCTTCTCCAGCACCATTATGATAATTGACTAAATCTCTAAAAATGTGAGCCATCCCAGTTGAATGTTTTCCTTTGTAAGAGTTGCCATGGTCATGGTGTCTCTTCACAGCAATAGAAACCCTAACTAAGACAGACTAGCACTATTTGGATTTAATAAGGTAAGCTGCATTTTGAGGTTCAGTGGGAACCATTCTCTTTTGGAAAGAGTATCCCCATGACCTGCCGAGCAGGTCAAGGATGGCATACCCACACCCGGTCACTACCAGCCTGCCTCCTGTGCTGGCCATTTTGTCTGCGCAATGCCCTCCCCTTCTTAAGAGCTTGTGACACAAAAGACGTCGTCTCAGGTGACCTACCCGGTGAGCTCCGGGCCATCTTGGCCTTGTGTGTTTGTCCACGTCACCTCTTTGCAAGAGTGTGTCTAATTAGTGAAGATGGCACCATGCGAAGCTCACCGGAGGGTTGCTGCAGGAGGGATGGGAGCATTTGGTCCCCTGGACCAGTCAGTCATCCTGGCCTCCTCTCTAGTCTCTCTTGCGCTGGAAGCAGGCCCCTCCCACTCTGTGTTACACCTCACTTGCTGGCCTCCTGGATGCTGTGACTTCCTGCCTTTTGTCATGCCAATCCAGCAGATGGACCTGGTCCTGGGCTGCCAGCTAGCCAGGAGGGAAGGGGTTTGGGCCATAGCCCATCAAGCCTGGCAAGAATGAACAGGTGCAGGGATTCCTTCCCCTAAAAGCAGCCTTTGGAGCTGGCTTGCAAACTGTTCATAAGCCCTGTAACCCAGTGGTTCTCAACCTTCCTAATGCTACGACCCCTTAACACAGTCCTCAGGTTGTGGTGACCCCAACCACAAAATTATTCTCATTGCTACTTCATAACTGTAATTCTGCTACTATTATGAATCATAATGTACATATCTGTGTTTTCTGGTGGTCTTAGGTGACCCCTGTGAAAGGGTCATTTGACCCCCAAATGGGTCTCGACAGACATATTGTAGCCAAACATAAGGCTGTATGCATCTTGGAAACAGAAGTAGAATCTAGAATCTGGGGACTTGGTGTCACTCCACAGTGAGGAAGGAGGATGAGGGCGGTTGTGAGACACACACTTCAGAGTCCATCCCTTCGGCTGCACTGGGAGCTGATCGCTTAGGCTCTGCCTCAGTGCCCTCAGCTAAAGTGGGGATAATAAGAATTACTCCCGAGGACATACCTCAGATAAGGAGTGCGAAGTCTGAGGCACTGTCTGCCATACTGGGCCTCACGGGATGTTTTTGTTTGTTGATTATTCATTTCTTGCACGTACAAAGGAAGGGGCAGATTCTGTAAAGGTCAATAGCTTTAATAAGCCTGTGTGCCTTCTTAATAAGACTGGCTCCTCCTCCTACCCTGCTCTATTTACTCCTGAGGTGGTTATATGTGAGGGTTTTCAATGCACCATTAAGAAGTTGGAGCAAGGGGTTGGAGAGCTGGCTCAGCAGTAGAGCACTGGCTGCTTTTCCAGAGGACCCGAGTTCAATTCCTAACACCCACATGGTGGCTCACAACTGTCTGTAACTGCAGTTCCAGGGGATCTGACACCTTCACATCAATACACACAAAATAAAAGCTAAATAAATTATAAAGAAGAAGGAGGAGGAGGAAGAGGAAGAAGAGGAGGAGGAAGAGGAGGAGGAAGAGGAAGAAAAGGAAGAAGTAGTTGTTGAAACGAAGGCTCAGTAGTTAAGACCACTGGCTGCTCTTCCATAGGACCCAGGTTCTGTTCCCAGCACCCACATGGTGACTCACAACTGCCTGTCGCTCCAGTTCCAGGAACCAACATCTTTTTTTGGGGCTCCTCCATGTACATGCTGCCCATAAACACATGCATATAAAATAAGTAACTTTTAAATTTGGTTGCCAGCCATGATGATGCTTGAAAATGAAAATCCCTTAAACTGCTTAACTTGAGATTTCACATGCATTTATGCCCCCGAGCTCAGTCTCCCGTTGTTCCAAAGAGTATTTTCTATTAGTCTTCATCAGCATCTGGCAGCTAGCAATGTGGTAGTGGTGGTTCATTTTTACCCTGTGAATTTCCCTGTGGCCTTCAGCCACAGACATGGGAGATCACAGGCCCCCAACTTTCTCAGCACCCCGCATGTAAAACAAACAGCTCTTTAGCTGCTTTCCTGCCCATTAATATTCCTCTCCTCGCCCTCCTGAGTCGAATCTGTTTAAGCATCAGCTTCTGCAGACTTCTTGCTGCCCTCAGGTCTGTCCTCCATAATGCTGGCCCATCAACCTGACAGGCCTGTATTCATGGTGACGATGACGGATATCGAGGGTGACAATGAAGAGGTCGCTTGACCACTTTGTTCCTTCAACCTTGGCTTCACTGAGTCTCCTTGGAGCAGGTTTAGCCAGCTGCTCAGTGACTGATACTCGTTCTATGTATGCAGAGTTCACCCGTGTCAAGAATGATTCGGTGATCTTTGGTGACTTTACGGAATTAGGAGCCGTCATCACAGCCAAGTTTCTCAACTTTTCTGTCACCTCTCATAGGTTCTGCCTTTGACTGGGTTCCCCTCATCTGCTTTCTCCAAATCATGTCCACTGGCGAGAACAGGGGCTGTGGCCTGTTGGAAAGGCAGTTTGTAGTGATGCGTCAAGGCCTGCCCACCCCTGGACGTTACTTGGGTCTCCAAACTCCACATGGCAGTGACTTCTTTTATCCTTTTCATGAGGAAACTCACAAATTTGGATTTTTTTCTCTGTAAACCCAACCCAAGCTCCCAGGGGTGGTTAAGTGAGTAATTTCTGGACCAGAAACAGATCACACACGCTTAGGTGAGGTGGCAAGGTTCAAGATGGGTGAGAAGTGAGCCGAACTCTAACGCCAAGGTTGCTTATGGCCATGTGACCGGGGCCCAGATAAGAAAGGGCCGGTTCCTTCACTCTCCTGCAAGCCTTTGGCTGCTTTTTGTGTCCCAAACTAGAGGTGCTAGGACTACAAGGTTAAAAGAATCATCTCCGATCCCGGGTGTGAGAGAGTCACCTGGATGTCATATGTACAGTGTGAATTTCCAATGCAGGGTGTGGGTCATGTCCATTATCAACAATAGCGTGCGTGCACTTACCATGCAATGGATCAATCTCGTGTTAAGTGCTGTCACCACGACAAGTGTGTGTGTGTGTGTGTGTGTGTGTGTGTGTGTGTGTGTGTGTGTACGTGCGCGCCTGCACGCCTATGGGACTAGAAGGGGACCTTGGAGTTTCAGGTGGTTGTGAGCTGGGACAGGGTACTGGAATCCAACTGGAAAGAGCAGAGCGGCATCTGAGTGGTCTCTCCAGCCCTCTGTCAGTTCTCAGACTCCACCCCAGAGCGCCTGCTGAGGGGGTTCGGGCAGAGGCCTGGGGGAGTACTGCTGTAATGATGGGTAAGATGCCCACAGATGTCCCTGTAACAGAGGACTTTGACTTTTTCAAAGAAAAACACACTTGTGCTCTGGCGAGCACACCTGTAGTTATTAGAATGTGCACCTGATAGCTTGATCTTCATGTCCTAAGCTCAGCTACGTTGCCAAAACTTTTTTTTTTTTTTTTTTTTTTTTTTTTTTTTGGTTTTTCGAGACAGGGTTTCTCTGTATAGCTTTGCGCCTTTCCTGGAACTCACTTGGTAGCCCAGGCTGGCCTCGAACTCACAGAGATCCGCCTGCCTCTGCCTCCCGAGTGCTGGGATTAAAGGCGTGCGCCACCACCTCCCGGCTGCCAAAACTTTTATATTTCCTCAGCAGTGGTTGGGACTCTCCAGCCAGCTTAGAGGGGTCCCATAGGAACAGAAAAGGGTCTTTTGATACGCCTGTCATTATGACCCAGGAATCTCTCTGATTTTCCCTAAGTCATCTTCGTCTTGTTGAAAATGACCATAGTTAAGGCAGAGCCTTGCCTCCGTCCTAGGGAAGGGTCCCTAAGCGGGAGCTGCCTCCTCTAGGAGACGGTCCTGCTTCTGCTTAGCTGCTTGTTCACGTGAGCCCATGACCTCACTTTCCACCACAGGTTCATCTGAGGTTGCTGAAGAACACTTTAGTTGAAAGTGAGTTAATATATATAAACTGCTCAGAGCATAGTAGTCATTTAGCACCCCAACACACACACACACACACACCACAGCACAGTATAGGGCTCAGCAGTTGAAAGGCTTGCTGCCAAGCCTGATGATGGTGGAAAGGGGAGAACCCAGTCCTGCAACTTGTCCTCTGACCTCCACACTTGAGCCATGACGCACTTCTGCACACACGATAAATAAATAAATAAATAAATAAATGTAAAATAAAGGTTGTAAACACAGCATCAGTTGTGTAAACACGCGCATCGAGCCAGCCTGGCAAGTAAGTCCTCCTTAGACGGCGTTTCCATCCACCAGCGCCGCAGAGTTCTGAAGTTTGGAATGCACGTCCAAAGTTGAACTCAGTTTTATTTCACTTTTGCACAGAGCTTCGTAACGTGTGTCTCCAAAGCAGCGACTTGGACGAGAAGGCTGTTTGCGAGCTGTGCTCCACACACACCTTCCCCTCTTCCCAAATCTAAAAAAAGACAATTAAAAGCAAGAGTCTCATTTCAGGCCAGCCTGGGGACCATTACGGTCAGATTTACAGCGCAGTTAATTGTGGGCGGCTGTGGAGAAATGGTACTTTCCTCACCTGCAGTTAACAAAAGAAAGAATGTCAACCCCCTCCTTTCCTGGAACATGGACTGGCCCATCGTGGAGCGTTTAGTCAGTGAAGCAAGGAGAGGAGGCGTTCAGCGGACTCCTCACGAGCCTGCCACAACTGTTCTAGTTTCCTGTGTGAGTCTCTGGAGAGATGTGCGTGGCTGCAGCCTAGCTTCTCAGTGAAGCTGGTGTGTAAGCCAGCCAGGCAGGGGCCTCAGTCTACTCGGCTGAGGTCTGGCATTTCCAGAGGGTTCTGAGCTGGCAGCCCAGGGGAGTTCTGCCCAGAAGAGCTGAGGAACAGGATCAAACCCTCAGGAACCCTGGCACAAGGTAAAGTGGGCATTGCAGAGGTGTCCTTTGCCTGGGGAGGCGGTTCTGGCTTCCTGGGCAAGCTTGGGAGCCACTGGGCACCTCCACATATTGTGGGCTGCATGGTAGCCACAGAGGCTTCTATTATCCTGAAATGCATTTTATTTCTTGTTTTTTCTGATGCTGCACAGTTGAACCATGGACCATCTCTCAGACATAGAGCTCTAAAGAGACTAGCCGGGTCCTGCCAGAGTGCAGCAGAGGGTGGTGACTTAAAAAGAGGAGCTGTGTGTGGGTGCAATTACTCCTGAGGATTAAAAAAAAAAGTGTTTTAGGCTTGGCTTGGTTGTGTGTGTGTGTGTGTGTGTGTGTGTGTGTGTGTGTGTGTGTGTGTGTGTGTGTCTTTGGGGTTGCAGAACTCTGCCTGAGGAATTTGCTTTTGAGAAAGAGAGGACTTCAGAGTCGCGGTTGAGGGTGTTTGGTGGTGAAGGTGACATGAACCCCTATTGTACTGGTTAGTGCAGTGTGTGAATGCTCTTCTTTAGTGAGTCCCCCATGACTGTCAATGAAGATCAATATGTTTGGATAGTATTCTTACTTGTTTTAGCTCGGGTGTGACCTCCCGCCACCTCTGGGCAGGCATTGAGAAAAGTCCGGTCTTCGTAATAAAAATAGTTTTTCTAAAACCCCAGCTGCTGGTGCAGTTGTATTCAAAAGTTTATTATATTTTGTGGGGGGGGGGAGGGAAATGTTTTAAAGTGTGTTGTGCTGGCTCTGAAGAGGAAATGAGATGAGAAAGTTATCCCAACTGTGATAGAAATGGGGGAGAGCTCCCGGGATGAGTGAGGGTCGAGACTCAGAAGAAATCTGAGCTGTTCCGAGGCTGCAGAGGAATGTTAAGAGGATATGAAGTTGTTTAGATTACCCAAACACGTTCTGACAAGCAAATGAAAAATAACTAATTAAAATATAATTGTTGCTATTCTGTAATGGATCAAAAGGCTGGTCGGGTCGCGAGGTGCTTCGAGTAGCTGATTTTGCCAGGCTCGTTGGCATGAATTACTTTTGAGAAGGCTTTTGTGCCGGGCCTCCTGTAGAGCTGTGAATGGAAGCTGTGAGCAGATGTTTTAAGTGGGTTGCTTAGGCATTTTCATGGGTCAGTAGTTCATCTAACAGCCACAGGGAATGTGGCACCAGGGCCACAAAGGGCTTCCCCCTCCAGCCTGCTGAGGCTTATCTGAAAGGACATAGCAGTCAGAGCCACCTGGGTCTGGTAATGTGCCTCCAATCCACAGAGCCCTTCAGACCAAGGCTTTTCAGCCTGTGCACTGCTGACATTTTGGATGGAGTCATTCTTTGTGGCTGAGACTGTCCTGAGGGATGTTTAAAATCAGGTTTGGTCTGTACTTGTCAGGTGACATAGCACCTCCCTCCCGAGCCACAACCTCAGATGCCTCCAGACTTTGTCAGAGGCTCCCTGTGGGGCTCCAGCGCCTGGTTGGGAGTCTCTACTCTGGAGAATCCTCCTCTGAGGCCTCCTTGCTGCCTGTCAGAATGGGAGGGATGGGAGAGGTGCCCGGCGCCTGCGGGAGTTCTGCACAGTCCAAGGAGAGTAACTGGGTTGATGTTTTCGCCTGATCATTTTGATCTGGGTTTGTCTGGCCCTTATTTGCAGGCGTGTGTGTGTGTGTGTGTGTGTGTGTGTGTGTGTGTGTGTACGCCTCCTCCTTTCCCCTCAAAGGCCCTCCAGTATTTTGTCAGTGTTGTGGTTGTCTAGAAGTCAGGCATATATCTTACGTGCATCCTGGGAACTACTATTTAAAAAGGAAAAGAAACTCACACAGTAACCCATTCTACAAAGCGAGGGTCGCCCACAGCTTATTCATTCTGCAGATAAAGGTGTTTTGATGTGTGGGTGTTGGGTGTGTCTAGGCAAACCTGAGGCTTTCATTTGTTTGTCTGGTTTTGGGTGGTTGGTTGTTTTTTACTTCTGGAACTTGCACATGAATGTTTTCATCTCCCAACCCCCCAGACTCCCCACCCCCATCTCAGGAGATCTCAAACTCTAGTTTTTTGAGGGGAATTGACCCTGACCGTTTTTTGTCAAGGAACTACTGTTCATAGCCTTTTTTCTACTTCGCTGGTAACAAGGAAGTCAGCAGCAGGAAACTTTTGGCCCATTAATTTGTTTCTTATACCTGTAGCACATGCTACTGTTTGTTTGCTCCCAAAGATTTACACTTCACAAATACAGGTCCAAACATCTGAAACAGTGTCTGGCCTTGTTATCGGTCAGCGGTTTTGGACAGCCCCACGCCCCGGCAGTAGCTGTAAATTTCCTAGCTGTATACTCAGTCTTGTGAGACGGCTGTCTCTTAGAAGCTGTGTTTGCCACATTTTATGGTGTTTCTCAAAGGAACAAGGTGTGGTTGTGATTTCCATGTCAAGATAGCACATGCTGCTCCATCGAGGTTAGGACAGGAGCTGGGCCGCCTTGATTTGCTGGAATCCATTCTTAGCCACAGCGCTGGGACTAGGCCATGGTATTATCATCAAATTCTGCTTTTGACTGAAAAATAAATGTATTTACCTCCACCTGGAGGTACCGGTGTGTCATACGTCATATGTGCTCCTCAAAACATTTCTTCCTTAGTAAAATTCATCCCCACTCACTAGACCTCAGGTCCGCAAGTGCAGAGAGCTTTAATATTTTAGATCATGTGCCCTTAGGGCATAGCACAGGTGAATTAAGCAGTCAATGACCCTGGGAGAGACCACCCAGGAGCTTGGCCTGCAGGAAGCTTGGATGTCTGTATAGGACTGAAAAAGGTGTGAGTGAAATCTTGGTTGCTTATTGTAAGAGTCCCAGCCAACACTCCCTAACAAAATCCACAACAAATTTATTTAGTTAAAGTTTTATATGACATAGACTATTTGAAAATGAATGTCCCAAGACCTTAGGGAAAACTCCATCTTTATGCTTTGTTGTGGTAGAGAATGGACAGCTGTGTACAGTATGACAGCCAAACACATCTGTCTAATGAAAGGAGCAGGTAAGACCTGGCTTCCCAGACGCTTCTGGGCTCTGAGCATCCTTTCCTCCTGGTGTAGGGCAGGACACCTCTGGCCCCAGGGAGATTGCTCCTAGAATGTCTTTATGGCCAACTCCCACACAGAGTGGAGGCCAGAGCAATAGCTCAAGCTTTTATGGCAGGCTTTGGCCAGAGAAGAAAGGCAGGTTTCTATTAGTCGGGTCTGTGAGAGGAAGAACAGAGCGGTTAAGATGAGAGGTAGGGAAGGTCAGTGAGACTGCTCCCCAGGCCTCTCCAGATCTTTGATTTTAACATTCTCTACACCAGAAGCATCGTGCTTTGAGCGATTGTTCCAGAACTCTCATGTGCTAGGTGTGTCTGTGGGTCTGGGCTGTGCATTTCTTCAGAAGGACCGATCGAGTCCCATTGTGGGCAGGTGTTCTGCTTGAGAGGCAATCAGACACTTTGAAGAATGCAGAGGAAGTGCATCTGTGGGTGTAGAATTTGGAAGGGAAGAAAGCTGGTAGATTCTATTCATGAGGCCTAGAAATTGAATTTCTGCTGATACTGAAAGCCCCGCAGGCTAGCGCTGCCTCTGGCTTCGGTGAGATGCAAAGCATATGAACCCCCAAGGACCCGATGCAAAGGCGAATCTTCACATCCCCTCAGAAACTGTCAGCCTGAGGAAGCTTGCCACTAGAAGTGAACGGACCCATGTTTCCTTCTCACACTGGTGTGGGGTCTCAGGACTGAGAAACGCTATGGGGTCAGGTGGCCTCACTCCGAGTTCCTCATATTCTGAGGCAGGTGCTGAGATATGGGGTGTGCCGATGGTCTGGACTCAGAACTTTCCCACGCTGTGTGGGGTTTAGTAAAGATGTTGGAGTGAGAATTAAGAAATGGAAGATCATCTCAGGCTCCTGCTTCAGTTCGCAGACAGCCCAGGCCCTGAGTGTGAGTCTCTCCAGAGCCAGGCCTGTGTCACTCACCCACACTCACACACTCACTCACCCACACTCACACACTCACTCACACTCACTCTCACTCACACTGCCCTTGTGTCAGTCAGAGGACACTGAATTTTGTCACAGAGATTTTGTTCCCCGGATGCTCTAGGTAAAGCAGAGACCTGGTGTGGGGATGGGGGTGGAACTCACAAAGCATGTGTGTCTGTGTGTGTGTGGGTGGGGGGGGTGTTATTAGTCATCTGTAGACACAATCAGTCCTCATTGCTCTTCACCAAAGTCATGTTCAGAAAAGGCAGGCATCACCACGATCTAGGCATAGAGTATTTTTTGTTCCTGACCTGAAAGGGTCACCCATCAGATGCCTGAACAAGCCAAGATAAAGAGTTAGTAGTTTTGACAAAAATGGCCTCTGAGCCCCTGAGAGGAAACATAGGCAGCAGCTGTCACCTTTACCCACAGGTGAAAGGTGCTGTGTGAGAGAGCAAAGCCAGCGGAGACTGGTAACACACTGCTCGGCTACATGAACTCAGAACAGGTTGACAGCGTTTGCTGCTCTTCCAGAGGGCCTGAGTTCAGTTCCTAGCATCCACCTTAGGTGGCTCACAACTGCCCATAACTCAGCTCCCAAGGACCTACACACACACACACACACACACACACACACACACACACACACACACACACACGAGAGAGAGAGAGAAAGAGAGAGAGAGAGAGAGAGAGAGAGAGAGAGAGAGAAACAAATATACATAATATTTTTTAGAAAACAACTTTAAAACTAAACTAGTTTCAAATTAGTAAAGCTAGAAGATTATTCAGATTTCTTGGGCTTCAAATCTGCCTGTGCCCGAAGCCAGAGAGGCTCCGAGTAGCCCCAGGAGAAGGGCTGAGGTGAAAGCGCACCCACGCTGGTACTTTCATCCTTCTCTACACTTGCAGGGATTCTGGCAAATCCATGGTTGTGGTCTCTCCATGCTGCTGGTTCATGTCACGGCCATGTTTTGCTCATAAAGATTAGCTGAAGCAGAAGTACTTGCTTGTGCTCGAGAGAGACCTCTTTTCTCCCCCTACTGCTCAATAGGAATTGCCTTCAATTGTTTGGGTTCTGTGCCGCTGGCCCCTTGCATCCCCACTTATGTCCGTGTGCCTTGTCCAAACAAACACACTTGAGAAGATAGAGAACTGCGCTTGGCGGAGCTCAGAACATCCTCCAGGAGAACTGCAGACAGCGTTTGCTTTGTCTGGGCAGCTAGTTAGAGGATGCCAAATGTATCGAGTCTGGCATCGGATGAAAGACACCAGCTCTTACATAACGAAGTTTAAATCGCAAAGGAGGCAGGGTGGAGATATCCACGTTTCCTTTGTGTTTTGCAAAGAATTTTAAAACGTAAGGGGAAAGTCTGCTGGACTCCGTTTGTTTGGCCTCTAAACGGCAGAATTGTGTAACCCTATCACAATCCCTTATCTTGGTTTTCACAGGCAACTGTGTATCCCTGCTCGTTCTCATCCCTTCCCTGCTGGACTTCTCTCTGTCCCGCAAGCTCGTGCTTTCCCCACTTAGGTCTTTTGCACGCTCTTCATTCTGCATGGAGCATCTCTCACCAGATGTTAACAACCTTCTCATTCATCTGCCTGTTAGGCCCTAGAGCATAGTCCCTGGGCACCTAGCCCAACCCCCACCCCAGACCATCTTATGTCCCTGGCCTTGTCATATCTCTCCCTGGAACCATTTCTTCCCATTATCTGAAATTCTTATGTGCTTGTGTTGTGTTCACTGTCAGCTACCTGTTGAGAAATGTAATCAGGTAATGGTGCCCCCATCGCACTGGGAGCCAAAGCATAGAGGTGGGCAAGTGGGTGAACAGGGATGTGAGTGGATAAATGGGTGTCTGGATGGATGGATGGATGGATGGATGGATGGATGGATGGATGGATGGATGGATGGATGGATGGATGGATGGATGGACAGACGGACGGGTGGATAAATGAGTGTTTGGATGGATGGATGGATGGATGGATGGATGGATGGATGGATGGATGGATGGATGGATGGATGGATGGATGGATAAATGGGTGTTTGGATGGATAGATGGATGGATGGTTGAGTGGGTAGGTGGGTGGATGGGTGAGGAGGAGGGAAGAAGAGTGGAAAGGGAGGAGAGAATGTTGGCTTCCTTGTAAACTCCTTCCCCACACTTCAGTCCTGTCAAACACTCACCTCTGACCTTGCTGACATCCCAGGACATACATCTTTGGATCCTTTTCTTCTTGTGGCAACCTCACCTTGTACATTATGACAATCACTTGATCCTATTGCAGACACTAGTTCACACACCAATCTTCCTCTCCTTCAAGCTCCTGAGGGCAGGGATATCTAATTAAGGGTGATGATGCTGAATCATTAATTCACTCTTATTGTCATAGCACTTTATAGCTGTGCCTCATTAAAATCCTTTATACCAACTCTGTTGCCACAAGTAAGCAAGCTAGGGCTGGCACGATGGCTCAGCGGTTAAGGCACTTGCTACCAAGCCTGGGTCATCCCTGGACACGAGTTAGAGGAGAACGAACTTTCTATAGCTGTCCCCTGACTTCCACACATGCATTGTGGCATGCGAAATAGAACAAATAGAAATGTAAAAACAAAACAGAAAGCTGAGGACCAGAGCCGCTTGCAGGAAGGCTTACAGATAATTTTAGCATGGCCAGGGTCTGAATCTGAACAACATTTCTGTCTTCAAAGACCGTATTCTATAGGCTCTCTGTGACCATCATCAGGGGCCCATGCTTAACTTACAGGTTGGCCATGCATTTGCCATGTAAATGAAACCTAAAACTTTATTATTTATTTATTTTATTTGTTTTTCAAAACAGGGTTTCTCTGTGTAGCCCTGGCTATCCTTCTCTTTCCCAGACCATTATTTCTCTTTCTGTACCATCTTAAAGCTATCTGAGTCCTCCCATGCTTCCTGGGAGATACCTAGTGATGGCCCAAGCATCCCTTCCTGCCAGCCAATCAGCTTCTAAATGTTGTGGAGCTGGGTAGTGGTGGCACATGCCTTTAATCCCAGCACTGTGGGGCGTTTACCCATCACCCCCACAGTTCCCCAGAGTTTTCTTGAGTGCAATCAGCAGGAAATATTAGAAGGATTTATTGCGGAGAATATCGCAGAGATAAACAGATAGAAAATAAAGGACAGCCTCGAGAGGTCCTGGAACCTATTCCAACGGGCCCTGACTATCTCTGGCCCAGGGTTTTTATAGAGATGCCAAGGTGTGGAACAAAAGACCTCCTCCCCCAGCACAGCCAAGTGCAGACCATCTCAGACACCTGCACTCAGGCCCGTGGTCCTGATCATCCTCTATGCAAACCTGCTGGGTAAAGCCACGAGGAACCCGAGAACGGGCTCCCACACAGCACTCTACAGGAGGTAGAGGCAGGTGGAACTCTGTGAGTTTGAGGCCAACGTGGTCTACAGAGCAAGTTTCAGAACAGTCAGGGCGACATAGAGAAACCCTGTCTTGAAAAACAAAAATAAACGAAAAGTCTTGTGGAGGATGCGGAGGCTTGCGGTGAGGCTGTGTCTCCTGCTAATGTCAGAAGCCACACCCATCAGGTCTCACCAACATGACTGCCCAAACATGAGCCAAAAAAGATGACCAATGGATGTTCCAAAGTGGGCAGGGAAAAGTCCACACAGCCTCAACCTTAACGAGGAACTGTAGGCAGCCGAGGAGAGCTGGGAGCTGGAGAGGTGATCTTCCCCAGGGAAGAAAGAACACACCAATTGACCGTCCAGTGCCAAGTGATCAGCCCTGAAAACATA
The DNA here is from genome assembly GCF_049852395.1 of Peromyscus maniculatus bairdii. Taxonomy (NCBI): domain Eukaryota; kingdom Metazoa; phylum Chordata; class Mammalia; order Rodentia; family Cricetidae; genus Peromyscus; species Peromyscus maniculatus. Next base: position 210,389,319 of record NC_134852.1, on the reverse strand, counting down.
AGTACAAGTAACATTGTATGGACAGAACAGGTTACATTAGGAATATATATACAAATATACTATCCATGTAACAACAATTGATTTAAAAAGAGGCTATGGATTGATGGGGCAATTATTTGGGAGGATTTGGAAGAAAAGGTAAGGGAGAAATATTGTTATTAAATCATAATCTCAAAAAAAAAAAAAAACAAGTCTTGTAGGATAGGTATTTAAAGTCATCCCAGGCAGAGCCGTTGGCTAATTGGAGTCTTGCTGAATCTGAACTCACATCAGTTTGGACTACAATCCCAGCACTGGAGGATAATGCAGAAGGAGTGTGAGTCTGAGGCCAGTTTGGCTTGCACGGGGAGACCATGTCTCAAAAAATGACCAAGGCAACAACGTGATGTAAGTAAATAAGTGCATGGTATAGAATCGTGAGACTGACGGCTGGGTCTTTCTGAGATGGGCCATTGGACCTTACTCCCTTAGACCACAGGGCCTAAATACCCCGTAATAAATGGGCATGGCTACATCTGGTAGAGCTTCACTGACGAAAACACAGATTCGGCCAGAGCTTGCACAGCAGTCTGCCGGGCCGGCGTAAGGCGAAGTGAGCGTCCTCTGGTCATTCCCCAGCCCTGTTCCCCAGGGCCGCCTGCGGAGAGTTTGGTCCCTGACGCCAGTGCATGTTGCAGTGTGTTTACAGATACGGAGCTCAGCCCCATCCATTTCTCCCTATAGAATGTGTTACTGTCTATCTCAATTTTCTCCTGTTTACTCTGCACAGACACACGTGTAGAAGGGTGTTTTGTTTCTGTTCATTTTTATGGTTTTAAACGTTTTTAATTATGTGTGTCTGTGTGGGCATGGGGATACAGGTGCCCTCAGGGACAGAGGCATCAGACCTCGCAGGAACTGGAGTTACAGACGGTTGTGAGCTGCCCGGCATGGGTACTGGGAGCTGCATACAGGTCCTCTGTGCACTCCTAACTCTCAGATAATACATTTTTATGTGAATGAGGCCAGGTTGCAGATGCTGTTCTATGCTTTCATTCACGTGGCCATAACTGAAGATTCTTGACATTCCTTTCGATTGTCATATAGTGGCATCAGTTTTAATTTTCCATCAACAAATACAAAAGATTAAGTAGACATGGACCTAAGTCCCAGCAGACAGCTGTCCCTGTGTCTGGTGGTCTGTCCATGTCAATCTGCCCAGCAGCAGCATGTGTCTGTAGGATTGTTGCAACCTGACTCTCTGCCAGCCCGGCACACCAGCCTGGCACACACACGCCAGCCCAGCACACACGCCAGCCCGGCACACCATCATGCAGTGAGTTAAGAAATGATTTTACACAAACATGAAGGCTTTAGACCAGTGTTAAGTTTAACATTATGATTGATTATGAAGCAATTTCTATGAAATCTTGAAAGTCCAAGTATTTTTTTGTGCTGCCACAGAACACAGGCCACGGTGACTAAGCAGAGACCTGCCACACACTGTGTCTGCCCTGGGCAGCTAATGTAGTTCCTCATGCCTTGTATAAGTTTCCTAGGCTTGTCATGACAAATTACTGTGAATGTAGTGGCTAAAAATGGCAGCAATGTGTTCTGTCATCCTCCTGGAAGCTCTCAGGCGAGCCTACCCTACTGCTGTCTCCCAGCCTCGGGTGTTGCGTGCCATGGCTTGGAGACCGGCAGTATAACCTTTGCCTCTGTCTTGCCCCAGGCCCAGCCTCCTCTCTGGGCTCTGGGGTTATTCCTCTTGTTTTGTCCCAGAAGGAGTTATTACATTTAGACTCTCCCCTGGCAAGGAGGGCCTTGGCTCCAGATCATTGCTGTGCCTCGCCTGCTAAGAAAGGTGAGCATACTTAGGGGATGGGGTTCTACCCAGTGAACACCCTCTACCTAAAATCCCAGGGCTCTTTCCTTCTCAGGTTTCTGGTCCTGGGAGAGGAAAGGGGCCAGGGCTGCCTCTTATCCAAACAGGCAGCCTCGCTCTTTGAGGCAAAACCAAGCACTAGGCCTGACATCTGCTTTTAGTCATTTGCCAGGCTGAGATCAATCGCAGAGAAGCACAGGCAGGAACCGCAAAGCTTCTAGGAATTGTCTCCCAGGTTCTGCGGAATGAGCTGCTAATGAGAGAATGTTTGCATATCCCGTAGCTGACCAGAAAGGAAGCCAACCAAAGGAAACACTTTTTTATTAACCAGCACCAGCTTTTCTGAGTTTCCAAGTTTTCCTTCCCAGACTCTGGCAGCTGCTGGTGGCCTCACATGTTCCTTGGCGTGTGGAGTCATAACTCTAACCTCAGCCTTTCTTTTATGCAGGATTCTCTCCTCCACCCCTCCCCTCTGACTCTTGGGAGGATGCTGGTCATCCTGGCTTCCCAGCTTGAGCTCGTCACAGCTAACCTCCATTAGCTCGGACTCCAAAGCAGGTCACGTTGGGAGGGCCTGGGGTCAGGACCTAGTGCAGTCATCGGAACATGGACAGAAACAGGGAACTTACACCAGGCAGCTGAGGGGACAGCTGCCACCAAGCAGGATTCCTCTCTCTGCTCTGATGGCGTCGTTCACGCTCACAGCTGTCAGTCAGAGCTGTGAGCCCCGAGCCTCTCTTCTTCACTGGAGCAAACCCCACCCCTAGCTCATGTCAGAAAGTCAGGGGAAGATTCCTTGAAATGCCATTTGCCCAGCACTGAACCGTTCACCGTAGTCAGGAATTGACTGCCGAGGAGAGTGGCAGCTTCTGTTTCTCGGGTGGGAGAAGATGGACTCCTTCAAGAAGTGGGTGTGTCATACCACACGACGTGCCACGGGGGAGGAGGGACTTGGGAGCTTAGCTTACCTTGTCTGCTGTGCATGAGGGTAGAACATCCTCACCTCGTCTAACTCACCTTTCACATGGCGTTGTGGGAGGAATCTTCCACCTCATGCTGCATGAACCAGACTAAGCCACTTTCCAGTTCTAGGGAAGTTTTCAGTAGTTTGATTTCTCTGATAGGTTGGCACATTTACATCCATACAGAGGCAAGTGATAATCTGCAGTCCCGCTGATGCCATGTCTGACAGGCCTCAGTGGCAGGGATGACATACAGACCTCAGTGGCAGAGGTGATGGACAGACCTCAGTGGCAGTGTGACAGACAGACCTCAGTGGCAGGGGTGACAGACAGACCTAGTGGCAGGATGACAGACAGACCTCAGTGGTAGGGATGGACAGACCTCAGTGGCAGGGTGATGGACAGACCTCAGTGGCAGGGATGACAGACAGACCTCAGTGGCAGGATGATGGACAGACCTCAGTGGCAGGGATGACATACAGACCTCAGTGGCAAGGATGACAGACAGACCTCAGTGGCAGGATGACAGACAGACCTCAGTGGCAGGGTGATGGACAGACCTCAGTGGCAGGATGACGGACAGACCTCAGTGGCAGGGTGATGGACAGACCTCAGTGGCAGGGTGATGGACAGACCTCAGTGGCAGGGTGACAGACAGACCTCAGTGGCAGGGTGACAGACAGACCTCAGTGGCAGGATGACAGACAGACCTTTTTATCTCTTATTTTCTTTCCAAATTGAATCTTTTAAACTTCTCGGCAGGGAGAGCCTTAGTGTAGACTTAGACTTAAATGCTGCCAAGTGGCCAGTGGGAAACCTGCTTTCAGGTACTTTGTGCTTTTGTGCATGTTTTCTTGTGGTTACCCAGAAGACACTCTGGTTTTTAAAAGTTCATCCAGGGGGCTGGAGAGGCTCAGTGACTATGAGAAGAGCTGTGCTGTTCTCACAGAGGCGTGAGAAGTTTCCAGCACCCACACCAGACGGCTTCTAACCGCTTATAACTGCAACTTCAAGGCATGGAAACCCTTTCCTGGCCTCTGTGGGCACCTGCACTCATGTGCACACACACACGCACACGCACACACACGCACACGCACACACACACATACACACACACATACACATAATAAAAACCAGAAAACTTTTAAATGACAAATTTAAAATTCAAAGTGCTCACTTCAGTTATTAATTACATTTGCCTTTAGCCAGTATCAGAAGAGATTTCTATTCCCCTAGTCCTCTCTGAGCAGCTTTAGCAACGCCACCTGAGAAGACAACCTGCAGAGGCTGTGGATACTCTGGAGCCCAGCTAGTCCTGGGGAGGCATCCTAGGAGGCCATTTTCAAATACAGCTCTCTTGCACATCTGTGCCATGGCCACAAAAGCACATAGAGTACTAACTGGGGTGTACCAAGGCATGCATGAATCCTCTGCCTGTCCCCCTCCCCAAAGGATGCATTTCTTGGGAGACTTTGGTTCCTCGTTGTTCATGGAAAGATGTTACTAATGTTGACACTCTGGACTAGGGAGGAACTAAGTCCTCATTTAAGAGTTCTTCCACCCCTGGCTAGCCTGGGCTGCGCTTTGCTCTTGCCAGCCACTGGTTAGCCTGGGGGTTATACCCTTTGCTCTTACCAGCCACCAAAATTAGAGAGGGGCTTGGAATGCATATTATTCCAGTGCAAGCCAGCGTGCCAACCAAGCTGGCCTTTAACTGTTGGTCATTTACTGTAGGAAGGGGTGAACTGAAGTGTGTCGACTTGAAATTGCCATTATTGGTATGAACCAGCTTGAAATTAATGGACTGTGAAACACTAAAGCTGGATGTGGCCTACCAGAGGGTTTCTTTTTCTTTTTATGATAATTATTTTTGCTTGACTTAAGAGGTGGTAGAATATTGGCCTACTCTGAGATAAATCTAATTTCTTCCTATTGGGAGCCATGAGAGTATGTGTTGGGGACATTACATTTGTCTCTGAAGACAGCTAGCTGCCTTATGCATATATAGAGATTTTTTCAATAGACGAGCGATATTCACTCTTCCCTTTCTGTGCCTTTTTAAGTTTTTTCTAATTAAATATGTCATGTTTATAAGTCAGAGGTCTAAAAAAGGAAAAAAGTATATAGAAAAGTAAAGTAATTTCAGTTATAGAAGTGTCTGATAGGGTCCTCAAATGTTGGGTTTCCGGGTTTGGTGTGGTCCGGTTTGCTGAAGAAGGTGGGGTGGGGAGGTGGAGTGCTGTGGGTGGGTGTCTAACCTATGAGGCAAGTGATGGGGGAAATGTACAAGTCTGGCGCGGACATCAGAAAAGCAGAATTCTGCTCCCTAAAATCTCACGTTATAGGATCCACCTCTACAGTTCTCCCCAGCTCCAGAGTCATGGTTAAGCATTGTCCCCGCGCTTGCCAAGGTGAGGGACACATGCCACATGTGGATGTCAGAAGCCAAAGTGCTTGCTGAGCCGCTTCCCTGACCTCTTGTCACGTCCTCCAGACTCAGGACAGGGTTTCACTCACCAGAGCCTCCTGTACACTTACTGTTCTACATATGGGGGAAGCAAAGGTGAGTAAGATTCCTGCCTAAAGCCCTGGCTTCTGTGCAGGCGGGCAGCAGGCAAGAAGGCAGGCGGGCAGCAGGCACGGGCGGGCAGCAGGCACAGGCAGGCAGCAGGCACAGGCGGGCAGATAGGCAGGTAGGTAGGCAGGTATAAGCAGGCAGGTAGGTACAGGCAGGCAGGCAAGCAGGTGGTGGACAGGCAGGCTGAGCAGCCTATGGTCCCCAGAGGACACACATAACAGATGTGTCCATGTAAAGCATGTGGCTAGCTTATTCGTAGTACACCCACCCATTACTTTAGATGATAACATAGTTTCTTTCCTTAGGTCACTGGTTTTGGCTCTCTTGATCTTCAGATAACATCAGTGGATCCTTTCATCAGGCCTCTGCCTTTAATAGACTCATCACTTTTAGAATGCGTAGCTTCCCTCCAGCAAGGCTCGCTGGAGTCATCTTGCACTCAGCATGGCTGGCCTGCAGCGAGGAAGCAGCCACAGCTTCTGTTCTAATTAGACAGAAGGAAATTGACTTCTCTGTGGTGGGGCATGCCCAGACCTTCGTGCTCCAGGAGGATGCAGGGAGAGCATCTGTCCACTTGCGATGGTTTGATCGTGAGAGGAACAGCACTAAGTCAAGTCTTGGAGCATGGCAGAGAAGCCTGTGGGTCCCACAGAAAGGGACGCTGATTTCTGATGCACACAGATCTCTCAGCTGGGAGTGGGGAGTGTTCTCAAGGGGTGACCTGTGCATTACATATGGGAAGAAGTAGAATTGCTTTTTGCCAAGACACACACTAGGAGCAAAATTCCAGAAAACAAGACTATTATAGAACGAGTTGAGAGTGGTCTGTGAAGAATTTTAAGCAGGAAAGTGTGGCGTGCAATGGAGTAAGCTCCCACGCTGATGCAGTAGTCAGGGTGTTCTCAAATCTCTCATTCCATCATTGCTCTGTGGTTGGATTAGGAAAGTGTAGGTCACTGGTGTGCTAGTAAGATGCATAGCTCATTCTCTAGTGAAGACAGCATCTGACACTTGTCTTATGCTGGCTGTTTGCATCATTATAGCTACTCGGTTATAAAAGGCACGGTTTAATTTCTGCCTTCATTTAGTAGAAATCGTCAAAGGAATAGGTACGCTCAATACACTGTGTGGATAGAATAAAAGTATAAATTCAAATCACTATGTGAATGGAATAACTGCATGTTATAGTCAGAGCTGAGAAGCAGGCAAAGGTGTCCAGTGAAATAAAGAGTGCCTGAGAAAAGGTGGTGTCTTAATTAGGCTTGTAGCATTGGAATTTTATTATATAAAATATATTGTTTTTACAAAAAATATGCACAGCATCTATAGACTCTGGAAATACAAATATGAATAACACAATGTTCTTGCCAAGAAGTTCAAGTCCAATGGAGAAACTGTTTATTAGCTAGCTCTTATTTATTTATTGGTTTTTCGAGACAGGGTTTTTCTCTGTAATTCCGTTATCCTGGAACTCACTCTGTAGACCAGGCTGGCCTTAAACACTGCACACTCCTTTAATCCCAGCACTGGCAGATAGAATTTATTACATTATATAAATGGTGTGTGCTTTGACCAGATGCATTTGAAAGATGTGTTAAGGCCAGGAAGTAAGTGCATATCAAAGGGAATTCTTGAGATGAGGCATGCTAGTGCATGCTTTTCATCCCAGCAGTTTGAGGCCAGCCTGATCTACATAGGGAGTTTCAGGACAGCCAGGGCTATATATTGTGACTCTAATTTTTAAAAAAATTGGAAAGGAAGTTTCCAAACTGAAATGAACCTTAGTATCACTTGGAAGCTTGGTGTGTGTGTGTGTGTGTGTGTGTGTGTGTGTGTGTGTGCGCGCGCGTGCGCACGCAGATATGCATGTGGGGACATTCATGGGGAAGCCACTAACCTCATATGTCTAGGACTAGAAACACATGCTACCATATCCAGCTCACCACCACCACCATGGGTTCTGGGATTCGAACTCGGGACCTTATGCTTGTACGGCAAGTACCTTACTGGCTGAGCCGCCCCTCCAGCCCTTGGGAAGATTCGTTAAAAGGCTGCTTGCTGCCCAGTGCCCTCCTGGATTTCCTCAAGAGGTGGCCCAGGCAGCTGTAGTTTGGAACCAGTTACCCAGTTTGTTCTCCGATTCTCAGGGAAACTTGAGAGTAGCTCTTGTCAACGAATGCAAGGCGTGGGAAAACCCTGGCACGTGGTATGTTTTAGGTGAGGCAGAGCCTGCGTGTCCAGGTCTGAAGGGTATGTTCATGCTGAGTAGCCTGTGGAGCCTGACCGACACCCGGATTGCAGATGTTGCTGGATGCTGTGGTCAGGAATGTAACTTCCATCAGAGACAAACGGAGCACACCATACTCTATCAGTACAGTATTGGGACCATGTGGAATTTAGTAAAAATTGACCCACCGTTTCGAAGGCAGGCATGCCTTTGGAAGATGGTGAGAAACCTGGGGCTGTTGCTTGTGGTCATAGGTAGGGTCTTGACTAGGCATATCTGGTGACCCCAGGACTTGATAGAGACGTATAAGGAAGAAATGCTGGAATCTGGGAGCTGATTAGTTCAGTAAAGAGCCCAGGCCCCATCCCTCACCAGAGAATTGCTGCTCGGGGACATGAGAACCACAAAGAAGCATCCAGTACCTGGGTGACTGTATCACATGGCCCTTCCACCCTGTACCCATGCCACACTTTCTAAAGTTTGTTACCTTTAGTGTCTCCGGGTTGTAAGGTTTACAGCTGTTTACCCCTCTCGCTCTCCTGAGTTCCTCTGGGTGTTCTCTGTAAGAACTGATTCTCATTATGAACTTCACCAAGACGGCAATCTCAGAGCCTCACCTTGTCCATCTAGAAAGTGGGGGCAGGGGTGGGTACTTGTTGTTCTTATCAAGTGGAGTTGCCATGAGCCTCCAATGAGACGGGTATTAACTTCTTTTCTGTTGTGGTTAAAATACCCCCAACAAGAAGCAACTGAAGTCAGAAAGGACTTGTTCTGGCTTACAGTTGTAGGGGATAGAGTCCATCATGGCGGGCAAGGCATTGCAGAGGGCAGAGAAGGCATGGTGGTGGGAGCAGGAAGCTGACCGGTCACAGGAAGGAGAGAGAGAACAGGAAGTGGGCCCAGGCGATTCAGCCCCAAAGTCCACCCCTAGTGATGCACTTCCTCCAGCAAGGCTCTCCCTCCTTGAAGGTTCCATAACCTTGCCAAACAGCAGCCCCAGCTGGGGACCGATTTTCATGAGCCTCTGAGGGACATTTCTATTCAAACCACAATAAGGAGGCACACTTGAAAATACTCCTTAGACTGAGGAGCAGGTTTAAACATCAGCAGTTGTTGCTGGCGTAGACGTGTGGGATGTGAGATTTTCAGTTAGCCGATGCAGCTGCTGGCCCAGGGACGGTGTAAACCACCCGGCCATAGTGTGTGCCGACTTCATTTACATTAACTGTAAACGTAGATGTCAATTATTAATTTTATTGTTTCTCACAGACATACAATTGTGAGCTAGAAGGTTTTCTTGGGTTTCTAGTTCAGCTGTCAAATGCCTAAGAAATGGAGCAAGTTAAGTGCCAAGCCAAGCGCTCACACGTCACCCTAGTCTTCTGACTCAGTGGTCTCTTCCTTTACCATTGTGGTCATCTCCTGCGACAGGCTGTATTAGTGACATGTTCTTCCCACGCACGTGGAATGAGCATTTTAGCTTCGTGGGGTACCGCAGAAGTCAGAAATGTCTGTCCAGGCTGCTGAGTGGCGCGGGGGGGGGGGGGGGGGGGTCATCTCCAAGGCCTCACCTGTTTCCTGGGGGGCAGCTCCTTTGCTGGCCCCTCACCACCTTTGTGATGTGGGGCAATCACTGGCCCTGACTAGGCACCTCCAACTTCACCGGGAGGTGGTGAGATGCCTCTACCTCAGAAGGCGGCTGATCCTTTGCCTATAGGTGCGATGCCATATCACCACACACACCTCTCCAAAGCACCGGTCCATGGGGTGGCGTGGGCTCTCTTCTGGGTCTCAGCATGCCACCTTCCCGCCTCTGGAACGTCCCCTGTCTCCTGATTTTGGGTCGAGTCTGTTGTGGCAGGTGGAGGGTGGGAGAACCACTCACATGGCACTCCCCGCTGATCCTGGCTTTGTCCCAGGCCTGCCCTTCCATGGAGTCCAGAGGACCTGGGGCTAGACAGCACCCACCCAGCATTCAGAAGACTGGAAGGTGAACTGTGGGTCTCTGTCCCTGTGGGATACAGAAATGCTTCCACCATCATCCCAAGGGCAACCTTTCTGAGCTTTATATGTCCTGCTATGTGGGACATCGCCAAGAAGCCCCAAGGGTCCTGAAGCCTATCACCCACCCCCTTCCTTCTTCAGGTCCATTTTTTCCACTATTACTTCTTCCTACTGGCAACTGAAACTGCTCTCCCGTGGCTGCTGGGAGCCTCTCCTGCTCCCAGGGAAACTATGGAATCTGCACAGTGGTGGGGGCGTTGTTTGTGGAAGGGGATGAGGTCCAGTCACAATGGGAGAGGATGTCAGCGGAGGATGTTTTTAAAAGCAAGCTGTGTTTTTGTGACTCTCCAGTCTTGGTTCCCGCCCTGAAGGCTCCTCCAACCCTGGGGATGAAGACAAAATATTTTTAGTCTGATAGTATTCTGTAGCCAGCCAAGAGCCGAACCCTCTGTCCTCCACGCTGGATAGCTCAGTGGAACAGTTTTAATGGAAATAACTTGGAAGGTATCACATACCTCCAGAGCCCAGGCTGTGCTATGGAGAACTGCATTGCTCTGAAGCCTTTAAGGCTGAATAGAGTAGAAACATAGTGAAGAAAAAGAACAGGGTGGACAGAGACGTTTGTGATCCCTGGGAGAATGTTTGCAACACAGATGTCACAGAATTGGAATGTACTTTTGAGATAGCAGCTTGGCAAAGAAAAGCAGTTGACAAACAGAGGCCTACACCCAGTCGTTAGCAGAATCGGGGCCACCCATTTGCTGCATGGTGTATGACAAGTTTAAATATTTTCAGTTTTAAAAAGTCCACCTTCTGCAGGTGTGCCGCAGTTTAAAGATTTAACTTCTGGTATTAAAAAAAGCAGAGGATGTGAACTCTTTGGCCTGGAATGTAGGGTAGTGTCTGAGGAAGAAAAGAAGCCTATGGGTTCTCATGGGCCCTCCCCACCCCCAACCCCACCCCCCACCCCCAGGAGCCCTAGGAATATTCACCACAAGCCCAGGAGCCAGCTTAGCCTCCTGCTAGAGGTGCTCAGCAACATTCCCTTGGATTCCAAAGCTTTCTTTCATCAGTGCAACTCCCTGAAGAGACCCCTTTAAAAAGACCCCTTTTAAATTCATTTCAAATGGTCGCACACACCTTTAATCCCAGCACTTGGGGAGCAGAGGCAGGCAGATCTCTGTGAGTTGGAGACCAGCCTGGTCTACAAAGTGAGTTGTAAGTCAGCCGAAGTTATGTAATGAGACTCTGTCCGGTAAAGAAACAATAGATAGATAGATAGATAGATAGATAGATAGATAGATAGATAGATAGATAGATAGATAGATAGATAGACAGACAGACAGACAGACAGATAGATAAGATACTAGAAATGTTGCTGCAGATCAACAATAGGCGAAACTAGAGCTTTTAGAAGATGCTGGTGTGCTCAGATGCTCCCTGTCCCCCCCCCACACACACACACAGACGCATTTTCATCCAGTGCACCTTGTCCTGGATTGGAACACGCTTTGTAGGCTCCATGGCAGTCAATGACACCGTGTGATCATGCAGCACTATCGTTGCACGCTGATTTCAAGTCCATTTAGGAATTGAAAATGGGAGTTATTTGCATTTCATCCAGTTCAAAGGATGCTAGCAGCAGAGGAGATGAAGGGGAGGGTGGAAACTGGCTTGGTGGAGGGCTGGAGGTCCCAGGATAATGGATGCCTTATGGGATTAAACCAATGATTTTACTGAGAAACCATTTCATAAAAGATCACTCACTCCACAGGGGTTAGGAAAACACTTTGGGGATCCATTTGGCAAAGTACTCTTAATATGATTCTTCTTCCTTAATTCCCCCAAATTCCTCTCAGACTAGAGTGGAAATAGAAAGCAAACCCACTTTGGACAGCTGTTTGACAGAATCACTCCATGGCTTTGCTGGTGCCTCCTTCCTTCGCTGTGTGTGCATGTAATTAAAACATGGCTAGAGTTTACTAAAAGACGGAGGCAGGAGCCTGTGTCAGCCCTCTTCAGAACAGCCCCGAAGTATAAGCTGCCCAGTGTCCATCAGGAATAGAAAGGATAAATAAAATGTTATAGATGTGCACAAAGAAATATGAAATCATGAGATTTTATGAAACACAGAAGGATTTGCTTCGGTTGGTGCAAACTTTAGAGGCTGAGCCAGCTGTGGACTGAAAGTCAGCATGGTGATAGAAGGCGCCCCTAGAGGATGCGTGAGGCATTCCTTAGTATAGACTGTGTGCTCTTTCCTGGTTGAGTAATGGGTACAGAGTGCATTGTATGTGTGAAACTTCATATACACTCTGATTGGTGCACAATTCTCACAATGTGTGAAACATCAATAAGGGATCTTACTTTAAAAAAAAAAAGCATAACTCTCTCTCGAGAAAGTGTGGGAAGTACTTTCAAAGTTTTCTTCCTACTTTATGAGGAAGCACAATCCAGCATATGAAATGCATGACATTTTCCTGATGAGAAGTAAAAAGAATCAGACAAGCTGCAGCTACTCGATATAAGAACCCTTTTCTGGGTATGCCAAATTAAGTGTCCCCCCTCTCCCCAAGGCATTCAGTAGTTCATCCTCTGGTCCCTGGTCACCCTCCAAACTTGTATTTATTAATAACTTACCAAAGGACAGGAATGTGAGGATTACCTTTAACCCATGTTATCTGCTCCTGATGTGAAGAAAGGATACTTTGCTTCTGAAAGGGATGCATCTGAAATGATGGGCAAACTGAAACTGTGTAGGATACTGACAGAGATAAAGGATCATAGCATCTCCTACTGTGAAAGTCACCTATGGCAAGAAATAACATTGACGGGTGACTGGGCATAACACATAGGACTTTTACAGCAGAGAGACTACTCCATATGAGACTATCATCAGGGATACACTCCATTAGACATTTGTCTGGACCTGTAGAATGTACGGGAACCAAGAGTGAACCTTGCTGTGAACTGTGGGCTCGGGTGATACCCATGTCAATGTAGGCCATCAGTTACAGCAGATACAGCAGTTGGGCATGCACTGTTGATAGGCAAGCTGGACAGGGTCAGGGTAATGAGCGTGGGCATATGGGATTCTAGTTTCTACTCACTTTGCTATGAATCTAAAACAGCTCTAAAGTCTTTTTGAAAAAGAGAAGAAAACACATTTGGGGTAGTAGATTTAAAAGATTTGGTGTTATTTACACTGGTGTTTTGTTTTGTTGTGTGTGTAGTACATGGTAACATCCTTCCAATAAACAGAAGCAGGAGGAGAAAATGAAAACTTTTAAAGATGACCTCATATGTCTTTAGCCTTAGCAAACTCTGAAAGCAAACTTCAGACACAGGAAGACTTCTTCACTCTGTGCAATAAAATTCTGTTTGTTCCCAAAGGAACCGTGACTACCACCTGTCAACCTGCTTCTTTAACTCAGCTTGAAGCAGTAATCCAGGTCCCTTTATAGTTTCAAGTTACTTAATCTGTCTGCGGTTGACTTTCTTCTTTCGTGAAAAAGGAAAACAAAGACAAAGAAATAATAATTAGACGAGTAAGCCTTTAAAATATTGAAAAATCTTGCCGGGCGGTGGTGGCGCACGCCTTTAATCCCAGCACTCGGGAGGCAGAGCCAGGCGGATCTCTGTGAGTTCGAGGCCAGCCTGGTCTACAGAGCAAGTTCCAGGGAAGGCGCGAAGCTACACAGAGAAACCCTGTCTCGAAAAACCAAAATATATATATATATATATATATATATATATATATATATATATATATATATATATTGAAAAATCTTCACACAATTGCTCACTGCACAGTGTTGCATCTGTGCATCCAGCCACCTGTGTGCACAGGTGGACTTTATTCTGGGCTGCATCTGTGCATCCAGCCATTTTGTGCACAGGTGTACTTTATTCTGGAGAAGAATCTTTTCATATAGCTTTCCAGGGTAAGCTGGGCCTCTAAGCAGGACTGAGCGCACAGGAGCGCCATTTTGACTGTGGATGGGATAGTTTAATATTGCCTTCCTAGTCAAGGCTTCACCCTCCCCACCCTCTTTGTTCATGTGCCTTTATTGACAAAGAGAAAACATTGATAAATTGTACTCACTGCAGGTACAGTTCTTGATTGTGATGAGTGTGTGGTTGTGTAATGCTCTCACAGAGTAGGACAATGAGGGCTTAGGACTTTCCCGTTGCCCCAGACTGGTGGCTCAGCTGCTGCAATCCCGCCCCTCCCTGTTCTCAGCAACCTCCGACCCACTTCCTCTTTCTTTGGTCTCGCCTTTGATAGAATTCTTATAAATGTCCGGCTCCTTTCACGTAACAGAAAGTAGTTCCAGTTCATTCGGGCCACTGGGTGTGTGTTTGTTGCTGAGGAGTACCCCCAACACACACACTGTTTTATTTTAACATTTCATCTCTCACCGAGCTTTTTACTGGTTGGGGTCTTTGGATTGCGATGCTTTGGGACTGGAGTCAAGAGTGCAGACCTGCAGACTCTCACCCACATCCTTCTGCAGGCCTCAGCCTTTATTCTCCCTCAACACATAGTCATGAGAAGTATTTTATTGCGTGGCACTCTTACTTTCAGCTTCTTAAAGCACTACCGCAGAGGTCCCCAAAGGAGGCATGCCACTTTGCAAAGGCTCCGCCGTTTTCCTGTCCCCAGCACCTGACATTGTCATCTTTTCAGAGACGTAGCTCTTATGATGTTAGAATATGACTATGGTTTTCATTTTGTTTACTATGACTAAACAATGTTCAAACTACTTCTGTATGCTTACTAGACACCCCTCTGTCTCTTTGCTGACGTGTCTGTTGAAGGCTCTGAGGGGCAGGGGACTGGGGTGTACCCAGCGGCGGAGCGCTTGACTAGCACACAGGCCTTGGGGTGACTCCTAACACCACTACCCTTGTCAGCAGCAGCAGCACACTTCTTTGGGGTTTGTTGTCATTGTTAGTTTGGTTGGTAGTTAATCTGTTTTGGCTTGGCTTTCCCCTCCTTCTTGGTGATGACCAGGCCCTCATGTATGCGGGTCAGGGCCGACTGAGCTGGTCTTCCCCAGTTTGCCCACTGGTTAGCAGGCTTGGTTGACTTGCTGTTAATGCATTGTCAGACTTACGCATACGCTCTGGATACAAATCACTTCTCAGATGTATAGTTTGTAAATGTTTCTCTGTCTCTGGCAAATCTTTCTTTTTAAGGGAGAGGGAATTTAATGATGACCATCAAATCGATTCCTTTATAGATTATGCCCTTGGTATAATAGTTAAGAAATCTTTGCTCAAAACATGATCATAGGATTCCCTCCCACCCCGCCCCCATATCCTTATAAGAAATGTCAGACTTGGCTTTTGTGTGTCCACAGCCCACAGTGAGTTAGTTAATTTTCACACATATTTAGCAGCACTCTCATTGGCTGTGGTTATCCAGCTCTCCCAGGATTACTTGTCACGGAGGTCTTCCCTCTTCCGCCTTGGCATTTGTTGAAGATCAGCTGGTCATGAATGTGTGGCTATATTGTTAGGCTCCCTCTTCTGTTCCGTTGCTCTACAAAAGACACTGCTCTGTGGATTGTGTGGCACGTCATAGGAAGTTTTAAAACCAAATAATTTAAATGTCTTGGTTCTAATCTTTGCTAAAATGTTTCCTGGCTGGGCCCTTGGCATTGCCATGGCATTTTAGCAGCCTCTCTATTTCCACATACAATCCTGCCGAAACTTTGATAGAGAATTCACTGAACTGTAGCTCTGACCTGGAATTCCAGAGCTGGGGAGGTAGCAGTGAAAGGCTCAGGAGTTCAAAGTCACCTGGAGTTTGAGCCAGCCTGGGCTACATGAGCGCCTGTATTAAGGAGGCAACATAAAAATAAAACATGGAGCCTGGTTATGTCCTTTGGGGATGCGTGTAGCTACAGGTAACATTTGTTTAGCACCACTAAGTGACAGAGATGACTGTACAGCTTTTAATCACCTGGAAGGAGATGAGAAAAGCAGCAACAGTCCAGTCTGCGAATGTGATATGAATTTCCACGAGATGTACCCAAGAGCTTGAGGAGGGAGCTGTTGCCCCCTCTCTGGTTTTAAGCAGGCAGCTGAAGCAAACAAGAGCTATTTTTGTGTCTCCTTGTTTTTGAAAGCAAATTGCCATCCTCCTTGTGACATGGTGGTGATGTCTGGGGCAGATTCTGGGGCGTTCTCACCCACTGAGGCTGGATTTGCACAGACTTGTAGTACTTTCTGGGCTTGGTGGAAGCTGCCTGGGTGGACCGATTCATTCCCCTGTGCCAGCATTCAAACATGGGGCCGAGGCACTCCCTCATTATTCGGCCCGTTCATAATGGTGCTTCAGGAGGAGGCCTCCTGGGACAGATGAGTGTGCGTCCTGGAGATCAGGCCTGTCCAGTCACCTCTCCCAACTCAGGAGGAAAGAGTGGCTGCAAAGGAGCTGAGTCAACACCAGCACTGTCCTCCCTCAGACAGGGAGAGCTGAGCAGGGCTCTCCCTCCCCACCCATTCCCCTGCTAGGCAAGCATGCATCAGGTCCTTTTCCTCCCCCTGGTCTCCTCAGCTGCTGTCAGGTGTGGAGCTTGGATTCCACCCCGACCCTCATTCCCCTGGTGAGTGGTGACCTACATTGACTAATTTTAGTGTTTATATATTTTTTAAGGGGGCTGATTTCTGAGCTCCATTCCAGGGCTACTAGATACATCTCTAAAAGATTCCTGAGGAAAGAGCTCCATTGGTAGTGGCCGACATGCAACCACATGGACTTGAGTTTGGATCCCAGAGTCCACATAAAAACTGGGTGTGGTGGTATACACCTGTAATCCCCGGACTGGGAAGCTGGGGCAGGAGGGTCCCTGGAATTTACTGACTGGCCAGTCTGCCCAAATCAGTGATCTCAAGGTTCAGTGAGAGGGCCTGTATCAAACAGTAAGGTGGAGGACACCTGAGAAAAATCCCCCGGTGTGCATGCACACCCACACAGCACGTGCACACACTCATGAAAACTGACACAAACACACACAAAGAAGTTTTAAAAAGATAAAAATAAAAGTCCTTGACTGTTGATGATGCACAGTGGATTTGGATTTGGTGTGCTCCTGGTCAACACCAACTTCTGATGATCTGCATGTCCTTAATCTGAAGTCTCCATCAACCAGACCCCTGTTTGCCAGGGTTTGGGCAGTGGAGAGCAACTGTCTGATTCCTTTGGAGCCTTTAAGTTCCATCTCTGAATCAACTTCCATCTTACAAACTGACCACCTTTGACCCTACTACCTTTGACCCTACCACCTTTGACCTTACCCATAACTGTAGCTGGAGAATTTCTCTCCAGTTCCCGCCAAGCCCCAGCAGTCCCTGAGCCCACTTATAAAATAAACATACAGATGCTTATATTATTTAGAATGCTTAGCCATTAGCTCAGGCCTATCATTGTCTAGCTCTTACTCTTATATTTAGCCCATTTCTATTAATCTATACTTTGCCACGTGGCTCATGGCTTATCAGTACCTTACATCTTCCTTGTCCTGGTGGCAGCTCCAGGAAGTCCCTCCTTTTCTTTCCTGTTTCCTCTTTTCTCCTCTCTGTTAGTCCCGCCTGTACTTCCTGCCTGGCCACTGGCCATTAGTGTTTATTTATGCAGAGCGATATCCACAGCACTTCCCCTTTTTTTCTTTTTCAAAAAGGAAGGTTTTAACTTTAACATAGTAAAATTACATATAACAAAACAATTATCGAGCAAGAATTACAGTTACAATATTAAAGAAGATATCCTATCTTATATTTGTGAGTTTAAGGTTTTATATCTAACTTATCTTTTATCATAACTAAGGAAAATTGTAACTATCTAGTTTTAACTACATCAAAGACCTCAGAAGGATATAATAATACCTGAGAAATGGGAGAAGGATGCAAGTAACTTCCGGGAGTCTTGCAGGGTAGACAGAGACAGCTGACAGCCTGGACAGTCATCTCATGTTCCTTTGGAAAGTTAGGGCATCTGTCTTCAGCCCACAGGCCTAGTCTCTCAGTCACTTCTCTCTGTGTCCTATAGAATGTCTGGCAGTTTCTTCTGCAAAGCAGGAACCTGAAGGACCATTTTCTCAAGCAAAGTTCAGTGGTCACCTTCCTATGTGTCCAGCATGTCCAGTTTATATGACATTTTGTCAAGCAGTTCAGGCAAGAACAGTTTCTTGCCCAAATGGCTAATTTTACCAAGGTGAAGATAAACTCCATATGGAGTGTCTTCGATGCACATCCTCCTCTCTGAAGTAAATCCGGTGCTGCCAGGAGCAGACATGTCTCACTGTCTAGAAAGTCTAAATTTTTAAAAATATCTTAAATGCCATATTCTCTAGGTCTTTGAAGTATTTGAAGATTACTTATCTATCTGAAATATATCTATGTATACCTAGAAGACTTAACTAACATAGCTATAAGTATGATTATCATAGATGACTAATTATTAATCTATTAATTATCCATTTTAATCTAAATGAGTTACATAAACATAATACCTCAAGCGAGAATAGAAATATATATACAGTATAATAAAATTAAGTTTAAACTTGTATCAATAAACTAAAATTTATACCAATGTAAAACATTTTAAACATAAACTAAAATCTATACCAAATGTAAAACATTTTAAACAAGTTGTTCTTTAATAGTAGGTTCATTAATCTAACCTTTTATCCCGTCATATCTATATCCTATATATCTATATCATATGCCCTTTTCTTCTTTAGAAAGAGATTATATTTATAATTAACCTGCTTTAAACAAAAATATTGGTTTTTCTCTGTCCCACACCAGAGGGCTCTTCTGATTTGGGACACAAGAATATCTTAACCATTTTTTTTTTTTCCAGCAATATGCCTGGGTTTAGAGGGGGAGTGAGCCAATTCCACCTCCAAAGCCAGCTTGGTATATTTGGGAATTTGGGCGTAGCATCTCTTACTACTTCCTGCTGGAGGGGGGTGCTGTATCTTATGGGGACACAAAGAAAATTTTAGGATTATGGGGTAGTCTGTGAGGGTGTATCATCTGAGCCAGTTGCCTTGAAATGGTTCTCAATGTTGGATCATCTGGGCCATGGTGTTATCGGAGATCTTTCAGGTGGCCTTGGCTGGTCAAACCTGATGTATCTTAATCTGGAACAAATCCATAGCCTCTGGCTTTCTGTGGAAACAAAAGCAGAGCCTCTTTTCCAAAGCAACATATCATTATACCCAAATTTTGAAGTCAAGGTACCTTTAAAGTATATATTTTGGCATAACTCAACAGCTTTTACAATCAATTTTTTTTCTTCAGTTAAGAATATCAAAGAGAGCCGGGCGTTGGTGGCGCACGCCTTTAATCCCAGCACTCGGGAGGCAGAGCCAGGTGGATCTCTGTGAGTTCGAGGCCAGCCTGGGCTACCAAGTGAGCTCCAGGAAAGGCGCGAAGCTACACAGAGAAACCCTGTCTCGAAAAACCAAAAAAAAAAAAAAAAAAAAAAAAAAAAAAAAAAAAAAGAATATCAAAGAGAACATAATCCAGATTTTCTGTGTGATAGCCATCTTTATGTGGCTTATTTTTTATATTAATTTTACTGTCTCTTTAAAGACTTTATTTTTAAAAACTATTTGTTTATATAACTGTATATATTCCTTTTTCTCTCTCTTTCAAGCCTACGTACATTTTTACATACATTGTAAACTATTCCATCTGAATCAGTCTTATTGTGAACCTACTGCTTTAAACTGCAGCATTCTAAGATTGAAACAGTGCTGTGGCTGTTGGCTCTGCCCACTTCAGCTTCCCAACATGGCGGTGGTATGTTTTTCGCCAGTTCTGGAAGCTATCAACTCTCAGAAATAGTGGGTCTATGCTTTTATCAAAGCAGCGTGTAGCCCAGAAACCTCTTTTTTTGCTTTGTACTAGCAAGGGCTATATCCACCATGCAACTTAATGTGCCACTTGCAGAGGCCTCATTCCCGCCATACTGCAGGTCAAGCGCACACGCTAGAAACCTGCCATAGTAGTAGATAGTATGTCAAACACACAGGCTGCCGCTAACTTGAAAGAGACAACTAGAAACTATTTTTAGCTCTGTTTTAGTATCTTTTTACTCAGGTTTTAGGTGGAAACTCTTGCCAACACGTTGGGCACCATTTGTAGCTGGAGAATTTTTCTCCAGCTCCCGCCAAGTCCCAGCAGTCCCGGAGCCCACTTATAAAATAAACACACAGACTCTTACATTCTTTAAACTGCTTGGCTGTTAGCTCAGGCCTATCATTGTCTAGCTCTTACTCTTATATTTAGCCCATTTCTATTAATCTATACTTTGCCACATGGCTTGTGGCTTATCGGTACCTTACATCTTCCTTGTCCTGGAGGCAGCTCCAGGAAGTCCCTCCTCTGCCTTCCTGTTTCCTCTTTTCTCCTCTCTCTTAGTCCCACCTATACTTTCTGCCTGGCCACTGGCCAGTCAGTGTTTATTTATACAGAGTGATATCCACAGCATGTAACTCCTACAGAAACTATTTCACAAAAAAAATCATTGGGGACCAGACCCTCTGGTTTCTCAGGAGTCTGCCCATGGAAGAATGTGAACGTGTTCTAATATCAGGGTATTCCTCTCCCCCACAACTAAAGATCCCTGAAGGAGAATTCTCCTGGTACTTTTAGGAGCCGATTTGATGAATCTGGGTTTAAAGCCCAGCTTTGCCTTCTGGCACTGAGTAAATTGGTCATTTCAAATTTAGCTCCTTCTTGCTGATGAGTCTGTTACACAGCCCTACTTCCTTGGGGTGTTGTGAGACAAGCTAAAAAAGATCTTGTGTGGTGCCTTGTAGTTGTTGAGGGTTTTTTGTTTTTGTTTTTTACTCTTTGGGGGCCTATCACCCAGCTCCCAAATAAATACACAGAGGCTTATTCTTACTTTTGAATGCTTGGCCTTAGCTTGGCTTGTTTCTAACCAACTTTTTAACTTAAATTATCCTGTTTCTCTTTACATTTTGCCCCTGGGCTTTTTTACCTTTCTTTATATATCTTTCTTTCCTTCTTATTCCTTAGCTGGCTGGGTGGCTGGGTGGCTGGGTGGCTGGGTGGCTGGGTGGCTGGCCCTGACATCCTCTTCTCCTCCTTTTCTTGCTTCTCACTCTCTTCCCTAGATTTCTCCTCCTATTCTCTATGCCTGCCAGCCCCACCTATCCCTCTCCTACCTTGCTATTGACCTTTTAGATCTTTATTAGACCATCAGGTGTTTTAGACAGGCAAAGTAACACAGCTTCACAGAGTTACACACTTGCAACATAAAAGAATGTAGCACATCTTTGTATCATTAAACAAATGTTCCACAGCATAAAGAAATGTAATAGATCTTAAACTAATATCACACAACAGTACCTGACACAGAGCAGGGCATTATGGGAAGCCAGCCCCAAACACCTGTGAATAGTCAAGCCCTGGGTCTCTCCACTGATTCTTGTGTGTGATTGTTTCTTAAAGAAGTGGCCTGTTCTTGGCCACATCTATTAAAGTGCTCAGATCGCAGCAGGCGCCTTTGATCAATTGTTTTAGCATCCTGATCCTCACTCCAACAGTGTCTGCAAGTCTGTCTCAAAGTAGGTAGGACATACGTGATAAATTAACAAAGGTCGGCCTCAAGGAGTTGGGCCTGAGTAGTGCACTCCAGGAAGAGGAAAAAGAGAAGCTAACAGGGACAGCTGGCAGCCTGGAATCTAGAAGATTATGGGCCCAGGAAGGGCTCCATAATTGTGGTTCTCTTTCCCTCTGGCTTGTAGCCTATTCAGTCAGTCCAGGGCTAGTCAGGGCCTCTGAATCCCCAGGATGGAGTATCTGGCAAAGCTCTGTTCCCTCCACCAAGGATGTCTCTCCCTACCCAAGTGGCCTTCTCCAACCCTGTTTGGGAGTGTATAGTAACGTGGGATTTCACACACAAGCAGGATTTTACATCTGAGTGGGGGGTGAAATTGTGTTGTTGATACTACTCGACACTTTTTCACAAAGTGTCCCAGGGCTTAGGAAGGTAAGTAGTAACAGAATTGAGGCTCTGTGGGTACCAAGAACTGATTCCTAAGCCTTAGAACTGCTCCATGTCCATAAGGAATTGAAAACTTCTTCCTTCTCTTCCAGACAACCATGGGTGTAATAAAAACTTGGTATCGTGCATTAAACCTTACAATAGATAGCATTTCCTCAGAGTTCTAGCTTGTGTGTTAGAGATTGGCCAAATGATATAATAACCATCGACGTGATCAGCACTGTTAAGGGCAGGTGGCTTGTTTGGTTTTTATTTGGTTTTGTATGTTTAGCACTAGGATGTGTAGGAAGGCACTTCGAAGATTCAGCTAAATAATCAAACTGCATTTCTTGTGGCATCTAATGCTAGCTAGAATGTAGCTTTCTAATATGAATTTCTAAAAATCTTTAAAAATTTGTTATTGTTGTTTGGTTTTTTGTTTGTTTGGTTGGTTTTTTTGAGGCAAGGTCTCACTATGAAGCCTTGGTTGACCTAAAATTTGCAGTGTAGACCAGGCTTGTTTCTAACAGAGATCTGCCTGCCTCTGCCCCTGAGTGCTGTTTTAATGTGTATTTTAAGTAGTCATAAGCCTGGTGTGCGGTTGTAAGGGTTGTGACTCACTGTCGGCCTCGGGTGACTGGCAGCCCTCTTCCCTTGCCTCTGAAGAGCTTGGATTACAGGTTGGGAGCCTCCATGTCTGGCAGATTTTCAGATTTTTTTTATTTTTTATTTTTTAGTGGAGAATGGAATTGCCAGAGCTCTGGCATGCAATGACACGTCTGGTCTCTCAGGCTTAGGCACAGCTAGAGTAACAAGCTGTGTGCCTGGGGCCTGGTACCAGGCACACCACCCCTCAGACTGCCAGCTGCCACCACAGAGCCCGGCTGTGCTTGACAAGCCAGCCTTCTCTATAATAAGCCATGCTTGCTCTCCATTTGGTATCTATTGCTCATAATCTGAAAAACTTTCCCTTCTAAAAATGACTCCAATTTAAATGATTTGGGGTTCAGCTACATCTGAGTTTCGCTCCGTTTGCATATGACCCTGCAAGTGTGTCCAGCTCTGACTCTTTTCCTGTACATGGGGCTTGCCTGTGAACTGTCGGGGGTCAATATAGAGAAAGAGAACAGGAGTCATGGAGGTTCACCCACACGGAGGAGGGGCTCTTGTTCTTGAGCCCTCAGGCCTGCACTGTTTCCAGGACAGAGAAGTCCCAAGGATGCTAGGCTGCTTGTGTGGTGACTGACAGGAATCTGTTGCCGTGTTTGGCCTCTGGAACAAGCACGTGGGGGAAGATGTCGCTCCCTCTCAGTGTGATGGTTTGATTTACAGACCAGAGCCCTGCCGCGTGGCCTTGGCACGCCCTCCACCGTCTCTGCGACCGTTGGGACAATGTCCTTTCTCTCCTCTTTGGTCACCGCAGTGTACGGCGTTCCTAACTACTTCATCACGATGGATTTCTTTTCTTCCTTACCAGGTTGACGAAACAAAGCAAACCCATGTTTTCCTGGTTATTACTGCTAGGGTTGAACCAACTAATTAACTAACTAACTTGCTTACTAACTATACCTAATAACTGACTAACTTGAACGAACTTACTAACATGCTAACTGACTTACCCTCCCTCCCTCCCCCCTCTTCCTCATGCTCCTCCTTCTGCCCTGTTGTTGATTTTTGTGAATCACCCACATTTCCTTGGGCAATTGCCCTTTACTGTATTGGCATTTAGCCTCTCACCGGCACTCCTTATACATTCTTACCAATCCTTTGCCAGAAACATGTGGCGGTTTTTTTGTATGATCTCTCTTAACTTTCTGTCAAGAGAGCTGTATTTTTATATATAGATCAGTATTTCCCTTTGTTGTTTCTAAATTTTGTCTTTTGACCCTGCTTATTTTTTAGTGAACAATTTTTAAAAAGTTTGTGTGTCCCAATAATTCTATTTTTTCCAATTTTGGTCTTTATAAACTCCATAAAAAAATTTTAATTGATTGTGTAAGGAATCGAGATTTATTTTTTTAAATGGACAACCAATTGTGCTCATCATTTATTGAAAAACGTACTATTCTAATGTATTTGGAATTTATTTTGATGATCAAGTAAATTCTCTTGTGTGTATGCACACACAGCTTTTTCCACTGTCTGTGCTCTGATGTTCCATGATGCTGTTCATGCTGTTATCTTAGCCTTCCAACTTTCAAATCAAGAAGGAAAACGTTTGTGTTTCCTTTCATGTGCATGTGTAGAAGCATTCTGCCAGTGATGACAAAGGAAATGCCTGTGGGGGCTTTTGATGGGGAATATATTGCATTAACAGGTTGATTTAGATAAGTCAGCATTTTGACAGTTTTTAGTAAAATTTTGAGTTACTTCTGTTAAGGTCTTTAGTTATGTACCTGTCTTTACACACATCTTGTTTTGCATAGTTTATTTGTTACTATTACAAATGGTGACTCATTTTCCATGGCATTTCCATGAATAAGAAAGTGTGTGTGTGTGTGTGTGTGTGTGTGTGTGTGTGTGTGTGTGTGTGTGTGTGTGTTTCTACTTAATTGACAAAATTCTTTAATTGGTGACCTTTTTATACTTATTTTTCTTGACTTCTCACATTGGCTTGGGCTGCAAACCTTTAGGATGTATTGGTAAATGTGTATCTTTGTCTTATTCCTGTGCCTAATTAGAATTTTCTAATGTTTCACTACTAGCGAAGGCAAACCAACTTTATCCACCTGGAGAAATTCTTTGTGTCTGTAGTTCACTGAGGGCTGTGCATTTTACCACAGCTGACAGCAGATTCCTGCCAAGGACTCATTAACCCTTCACTTCCGTGAGGCCCAGAGATTATCCAAACTAGCTTGACCCTCTACGTTGACATCGCAGCCTGGCTTGGAAACTGAGTGAAAGCTTGCTTCTGCCTTCTGCCCACACCTGACTTTGTGGATGTTAAAGGCCAAAGCCACTTTATATTCATACTTCTTAACTTACCACTCGCAACCCTGTCCCACAATCCTCCCCAAATAAAATTTGGAGTTTCTAAATTAATAAGAAATAGCTGGTAGACTACAAGACCACCAGTTCTGAGATTTTTCTGGCAGATGCCATTGAAAGCTGTCATGTCCCAGCTTCTACTTTAAATACCTCTAGTATTTCCTTCTGGTTAAGCATCTTGAGTAGCTTTGCACCCCCTCTCAATGCGGATGATGAGGGCGTCTGTAGTTTCTACAAGGGGATGTGAGACAGGAATCAGGCCAAGCCCCTGATTTCCTGTTGAGGCTTCACACAGGGTCAGGAGCAGGAAGCAGCCGCCTCTCTGTCTCAGCCCAGCCACTGCCCATGGTTAGTTCAAAAGAAGTGCTTTCTCAATTGACTGATAAAATGATTTAATTGCAGAGCATAGTTAATCATTCTGAGGTGAAGGAAGATTCTTTGCTAAGCCATGAATGAAGGATCCTGTTTCAGTCAAGCTTGCTCTTGAACCATGACACTAATGTGACCTGACACCTGTCTAGAGAATTGTCCCCGTGTCCAGTGACACTTTGCCTTGGGAAGTTGACACTTGCTGTGATGACACCTGTCATATTTAGGCATGTAAAGTGCTAGAGAATTCGGTAGAGTCACTTCAGTAAAATGTTTTCTCTGGGAACTCTTACAATAAGACCTTGTCCAAACATGGATGTAAACAGCGCAGAAGAGAATCTGAGTTTTAAGACAAAAGCAATAAATGATATCTTTTAAGAGGATTTTTTCTTTCCTTGGTACAAAATGGATAGATCTGATTATTTTCCGATAACATAGCCAAGAAAGCAAAAATATGCTAAATAAGGTCATTTATACGTGTGTCTATAGGTGTATGTTTATATGTGGGTGTGCACATGTGTATGTGTGCACCTGGAGGCTAGAGGTCATCCTCAGGCTCCATCCACCTGGCTTTTTGAGACAGATTTTATCACTTGGCCTTGAACTCTCTAAGTAGGCTAGGCAGGCTTGTGAGCCCAGGGATCCAAGTATCTCCACCTCTCTGTACCTCTTTGGCTTCTTTACCTGGATTCACTGGGACTGGACTTGGTTCTTCAGGCTTGTATAGCAGGCAGTTTACTAACTGAGCATTCTCCTCAGCCCCACCATTTCTTTTTAGTGGGTTAATATTACCCTTCTTTAGCCTCCAACATAAACTTCTACGTTAACTTTAAGGTGGTGCTTAGGGAAGACACAGTAGACATCTCCCTGGTTTGAGTTGTCTGACTGGCAAACCTTCCAGAAAGCCTAGACAAGGAGGGATTAGGAGGCAGAAGCCCCAAGAGACAAGGCCACCATCATTCTGGGAATGAATGCCCTGAGAGCCCTGTCCAGGCCCAGTGAGGTTGGCTTTACCATGTAGGACTGATAGGATGGGGAGTTTGGCCAACCTGACAATTATTTTTTTTCCTCAAATCTTCTCTTTTTTTCTAATCCCTCAAGTCTAGAAAAGGGTGTAGGAGCCATTTAATGGGGTAAGCATGACATCTTCTGTTTTTGTTTTTTTTTTCTTGCAGGCAGGTGACAAACACTATCACCCCAGCTGCGCACGATGCAGCAGATGCAACCAGATGTTCACAGAAGGAGAAGAAATGTATCTTCAAGGTAAGATGGACTGGAGAGCAGAGTGGGTGTGCCACACCTGAGGAAGATGATCTTGCTGTGTTTGTTGGATTGTGTTTTAGAGAAGGAGGGATTTTATTAGCTGAGCGGTTCCTCAAAAGGATTGTGCCAGAAGTTACCTCATCAGTTTGTGTTAATCAGCCAAGCAATTGACACGCTGGCAGAGAGCCCCAGAGCCTGTTAGGGAATGAGCTCATGGTACTGCTGGAAAGACTCACACTCACTCCTGTGGATGTGAGGGACCGTGAAGACCAGCAGGTGCTCCTCTAACTCATCCCATGAGTATGTCTGGGGAAACAAAAGATCAAAAGGAGAGAGAAAGTGTTTTAGAAGTTTCGAGAAGTGTTGGTTTGCATGGCCACTCTGTCTTTTCTCCTTTCGCTGCCTTTTGAGGGAGGCCTTTTTCTGTCCAAGCCTGCTGGCCTCTGACATCACAGCCATTGCTACACCCACTAAGAGGACACAGTGCATATGGAAAGAGAGACTGAACGGGGACCCACGGTCCCTGCAAGAGTAAGATACTTGTGGTAACAAGGAAGTCTTCATTCCCAAAGACCCATAACATTTTTTTAATTAAGAATAATTTTGATAAATGTCTCCAGTGTGAAACTATGATTGATTCTGATACCTCCTAAAATTCCGAAGCCTCTTGGAGAAGCCATAGGCACAGATTCTCTTCCAGTCAAACAACACCATGACTGTAAGCATTCTGCTATTTTTAGCTGGAAGAGTCATTAATTAGAAAAAGATTTATCAGAACAATTAGCTCAAGCTGTAAGAGCGATTGCTTGTTTGGCTTGGTAATTGCGGGTCTTGGTGGCCTCCGCATGTCGTTTCTCCCTTCTTCTTTACACTTGACACTATGTGTGACTTTAATGAATGGTTTGCTTTGCTTTCACAGTTTTGTTTTTGTGCAACAAAGCAAAGTCTCTAGACATGTGTGTCGAACATTAAAACACAGGCTTGACTACTCTCTCCCTAAAAAATGCAAGTTTAGTGCCTTTTCAGGGTTAGCTGATCGCTCTGAAAAATTGTGGTGAAACACACCACTGAGTGTTGAAAGTGGCAAGTGACAGGTGCCACCTTTGTGATCTCTAGGGGCTTCATAGGACACATTTTCCCATGGACTAATCATACATCTGCAATACAATGGGCAGGTGTCACTTTGCATTTTTGCAGAAAGCTGGTTAGTTCCCAGTGTATCTCCAGGCCTACTTTTAGATGTTAGTGCCGCAGTTATCTACTCCCAAGCCTGTGTCTGCTAAGAGCGGAGAAACAGGTGTGTGGTGTGAACTGGATGTTCACATAGGGTCCAGATGCTAAACAGGGTTCAAACTGCGCACAAATACGTTCACCTCCCAAACGAGCTGCATTCTGAACCCCAGGGGTGGTTCTCAATCTCCTCTGGAGTGGAGCTGTGCTACCTGATGCCTGCCCTCTTGATGCATCCTTGAGAATAAGCTTCATTTCCTCAGCATCTGATGCTGTCTCAGGTCACATTCCCAGTGTGTGTGACCCTTGGAGAACAATGCTGACATTGTGTGCAGACTCTGTGTTCTGTCTGGTGCCTCCTGCTTAGTAGAAACTTCCAGAGAATGCTTCTCCTGGCCTGAGTCCGACCCTTTGGTTCTCTGGAGACATTGAGAGATTTCCTGTGCTTTGTAGTCAGAGTTTGAGCCAGTGTCAATGCTGAAGGGACCTGCACGTTGGTCTGGATTTTGTTTGTTTCCAACCTCCTTTTATCTTTTTTTTTTCCTTCTCCTCTTCTTCTTTTTCTATGATGCAAAGTAGAAATGATTATTCGATAGAGATGGGAGTATTATTCTGAAGTAGAATATATTTCCTTTTCTTTGATAGTATTTTAGCTCAGCAGTTGGGGTGGTTCCAAAGGAATGGCCCCAAAGGCAGTGGCACTATTAGGAGGTGTGGCCTTGTTGGAGTGGGTGTGGTCTTGTTGGAGAAAGTGTGTCATTCATTGTGAAGGTGGGCTTTGAGGTCTCATATGTGCTCAAGCCACGCCCAGTGTCTCAGACCACTTCCTGTTGCCTGTGTAAGATGAAGAACTCTCAGTTGCCTCTCCAGCACCACCATCTCCTGCATGCCACCATGTCCCACCATGATGATAGTGGACTGAGCCTCTGAATTGTAAGCCACTCAGTTAAATGTTTTCCTTTATAAGAGTTGCCATGGTCATGGTGTCTTTTCACAGTAATAGAAACCCTAACTAAGACAGAAGTAAAGATCATTCGTGAGTTAATTTGGTGGCTTCTGGTGTACACACAGGTTGCTGCCTGGGAGACAAAGTTGAAACAATTCTGTATATACACAAAGACTGGTGGTGGTTTCGAGTCTCTGAGGTGTAGCAACCACTAATTTCCATCCGGTAGTTTCACTAGCCTGAGTCTTTCCAAGTGAGCCGTGTTCTTCAGTCCCTCCAAACCTCTGAAGAAATCCATATGTGGACACAGAATTTACATACCATCCTCTCCCATAGTCATACATGTATATAACACCTATTGCATATCTAGTCATACACAGTCATGGCAGGTCTGGAGTTTGGAGACAAGGACTTTAAGCTTTTTAATTCTTTGGTACCTATGTCACCCATGAAAGTTCTTCATAGTCTGAGAACAGGGGATTCTGGAGCAGGAGCAGGAAATGCCACCCAGATAATGGAGCAGGAACAGGAAATGCCACCCAGATAATGGAGCAGGAATAGGAAATGCCACCCAGATAATGGAGCAGGAACAGGAAATGCCACCCAGATAATGGAGCAGGAATAGGAAATGCCACCCAGATAATGGAGCAGGAATAGGAAATGCCACCCAGATAATGGAGCAGGAACAGGAAATGCCACCCAGATAATGGAGCAGGAACAGGAAATGCCACCCAGATAATGGAGCAGGAACAGGAAATGCCACCCAGATAATGGAGCAGGAACAGGAAATGCCACTCAGATAATGGAGCAGGAGCAGGAAATGCCACCCAGATAATGGAGCAGGAGCAGGAAATGCCACCCAGATAATGGAGCAGGAACAGGAAATGCCACCCAGATAATGGAGCAGGAACAGGAAATGCCACCCAGATAATAGAGCAGGAGCAGGAAATGCCACCCAGATAATGGAGCAGGAACAGGAAATGCCACCCAGATAATGGAGCAGGAACAGGAAATGCCACCCAGATAATGACTTGATGAATTAAATCAAAGGGGGTTTTGTTTGTGTGTTTTGTTTTAGTTAATTAAAAAGTCGAAAGATTTATAAACTACCTTCAACAACGTTGTCAGTTGATTTCTCGTCTAAGTGTGGGTAACTATAGACGTGGGTGACTGAAAAAGTCATCTATGTGTAGGTAACTATAGACGTGGGTGAATGAAAAAGTCATCTATGTGTGGGTAACTATAGATGTGGATAAGTGAAAAAGTCAGGGTTTACACCTAGACATAGTCTATCTAGTTTGACTTCTCTTGATGAAGTGACTTGGATGTTTTGACATTATGTAAGCATAGTTTTAAATTCTGAAAATAAATGGAGCTAGTAGTAAGCACTCGTGTGTTACTTTTTTTGGGGGAGGTTAGGGGTAGGGGTTCGAGACAGGGTTTCTCTGTGTAGCCCTGACTGTCCTGGAACTCTCTCTGTACACCAGGCTGGCCTCAAATTCAGAGACTGACCTGCCTCTGCCTTATGAGTGCTGGGATTAAAGGTGTGCGCCACCACTGCCCTCCTCATGTGTTACTTTTAAGGAATAATCATATCTTTTAAAAAGAAAAAGTAACCCATTAAAAGCAAAACATCTCTTACATTCATTGCTCTCAGGCCTGGTTCTGTGGCCTCCATTGTGCCGAATGTAGCCCAAGCTCAGTATTCACCCAGAGAATAAAATTGACTTCAGGGTCATAGGTCACATAGGCGTGGGATCCTCCTCTGGGGATAGGGGGTCTGAGCTGCTCGGGAAGGTCTGCTCCACAGAACTGTGCCTTCTTTCCGTTTCCTGCATTCCCAGTGGTTCATTGTGTCTCCCCAGGTTCTACCGTGTGGCATCCCGACTGTAAGCAGTCCACCAAGACAGAGGAGAAGCTGCGGGTAAGGAAGCAGCCGGAGCCAGGGTGCTCTGGAGGTCACGGGCACATGCGGCCACCAGTCCCTGGGCTTGGGGAGAAGTACTTTTTTTTCTGATGGAAAACCCGAGGTCAAAGGCCGCTTGGCCAGCTAGGATAGCTCCCTCCCCCTGCAAATGTATGTAATTGTTCCCAGTGCTTGTGTTGGACTCCTCCAGCCCTATCTTAGCGGTCAGGGCCTTAGGAGGGTGTCCAGAGGAACAGTTGTACCGCGGGGGAAGTGATTCATCAGGCAGCCACGGCGATCCTCTTGGCTTCGTCCATTATTTACCACTTTACCCCAGACTCTGGACCTGTTGCCCAGTTCTGGTGCGTTTGCTGACGTCTCAAATCCAAGTTTAAAAGAGCAGGCTCTAGCTCCGAAAGGTGCCAGCCTCAGGTGTAAAGCCTCAGGCCAGGCTAGCGCTGGCATGAGCTGTGGGATGGCAAGGGGGCAGCAGGAGACTGCCCGCCACTGTGGGGTGGTTTCCCTTGCCTCTGGTGTGCTGCTCCAGTTTACACACATAGCCAACGACCCCAAGTCCATCCATCCACCAGGCAGGCAGAGCTTGGAATTTACGGGAAGCCTGGGTGTTTGGACAACAGACTACCTCCCCAGAACGTCAGAGCTGGTGCCTGTGGAGACTTTTGCTCTAAGAATGTAAAACTGTGGCCTAATTGGAACCCCTGCCCACAGACCACCCAAGTAGCGCATCATCCTCACCCTCTCTACAGAGTAGCTTTTCGTTTTCTAGAGAACCTTTTGTTTTTTTCTTTTAACTTCATCCCTGATGAAGTCTTGGGGAGGAATGATAATGAGGCCGGACTGATGGAATGCGCATATCTCTGTCAGGATAGCTGGGGTTTGCAAACCCTCTTCCTAACATGACTGAAAACAACACAAACTGGAACATGTCTCCATGGAACTCTCTAGAAGGCTTGTGGGGAGACTAGGGAAGTATTCTGCGCATTCTGGCCGAGAGGAGTTTCTTCTTGTTTTGTTCCTTTGGTGAGCTTTCCAGAAAATTCCAGAGCTCTTCTCCATGATGCCCTCCTTGGGGGGCAGG
This sequence comes from Peromyscus maniculatus bairdii, assembly GCF_049852395.1. Classification (NCBI taxonomy): domain Eukaryota; kingdom Metazoa; phylum Chordata; class Mammalia; order Rodentia; family Cricetidae; genus Peromyscus; species Peromyscus maniculatus. The sequence continues at coordinate 210,357,849 of NC_134852.1, read as the reverse complement.
TTGGCTCTAGCTCACTGTCTTCTGGAAACACAGTAGTAATGGGTGGGGTGCAGGCTGATGCTGGTGAGGCTGAGGGGAGAACATTTTCAACAGAGGAATTAATCTCTTGCTCTTCAAGGGCGTGTCTCCACACACATCTTGAGCCAAGATTTCCAGGCCTTTTCCCACATGTCAAATTAGAGCAGTTTCCATAGCAAAATGAAAATGTTTGAGGACTCTCTGGGCAACCCCACAGTGAAGAACATTCTTGACATTTAAGACCTCATAGGGCGTTTGTAGCAACAGTCTTAGGTCAAGAGGACCCAGTGAGGGGGTCATGATGTAGATAAACATATGTAGATAAATATACTGTCGTTTGAAGACTGGTTATTATACTTTTAACATGGGCCCCCAATTGACCCCTGGAGTGGCCCATGTGTCTGTCAGTCACTGATTCCTCCTGGTTTTCCTTCGGTCTTTTTACTTACTTTTTCACGGTGTTTTGGAACGGGGCTATTTTGTTATTGACTCTTCCTTTCTCTCATGTTTCATGGCAGCCACCAAATATTCAGCGCTCATCATCTGATTTCTTTTATCCCAAAAGTCTGATTCGTCGCACAGGACGGTCCCCAGCTCTACAGGTTGGCGCTGTGTGGGGCCAAGGCTTAGAGCAGCTGTCCTGGGCCCAGGCTTCTGTTGCTTCCCCACCTCCCATCTCCCACCTCCCCCCACCCCTACCCCTTCCACCTCACCTCCCCCCACCCCACCCCTTCCATCTCACCTCCCCCCACCCCACCCCTTCCATCTCCCACCTCCCCCCACTCCACCCCTTCCATCTCACCTCCCCCCACCCCACCCCTTCCATCTCCCACCTCCCCCCACCCCACCCCTTCCATCTCACCTCCCCCCACCCCCTACCCCTTCCATCTCCCACCTCCCCCCACCCCACCCCTTCCATCTCCCACCTCCCCCCACCCCTACCCCTTCCATCTCACCTCCCCCCACCCCACCCCTTCCATCTCACCTCCCCCCACCCCTACGCCTTTCATCTCACCTCCCCCCACCCCACCCCTTCCATCTCCCACCTCCTCACCTCCTTTCCATCTCCCACCTCCCCCCACTCCACCCCTTCCATCTCACCTCCCCCCACCCCACCCCTTCCATCTCACCTTCCCCCACCCCTACGCCTTTCATCTCACCTCCACCCACACCTATGCCTTTCATCTCACCTCCCCCCACCCCACCCCTTCCATCTCACCTCCCCCCACCCCTACCCCTTCCATCTCACCTCCCCCACCCCACCCCTTCCATCTCCCATCTCCCCCCACCCCTACCCCTTCCATCTCACCTCCCCCCACCCCACCCCTTCCATCTCACCTCCCCCCACCCCACCCCTTCCATCTCACCTCCCCCCACCCCACCCCTTCCATCTCACCTCCCCCCACCCCACCCCTTCCATCTCACCTCCACCCACACCTATGCCTTTCATCTCACCTCCCCCCACCCCACCCCTTCCATCTCACCTCCCCCCACCCCACCCCTTCCATCTCACCTCCCCCCACCCCACCCCTTCCATCTCACAGCTCCATGCTTTTGGTCACCTGACTTTCTCAGCCTCTGTAGCAGGTAGTGGCTTTCCTCACCCCATGAGTGCACCTCATACCCTGACTCAGTTGTTGTTGTTTTTCTCTAATGGATGTTTTTCCTTCTGAGCAATGGCTGCACTGATGTTTTGATTAAAGCTAGCACACGGGAAGCTGCTGCTTGGTCTTGTGTTCCCACATTTGTTCACTGAACAAATATTTACCATTCACTCCGTATAATGCTGGCCGGAAGCTATATATCCAGCTCTGTAGGGATAGAAAAGACAGATAGATGATGATAAAATGGACCCAAAAGGCATCTCAGGGTGTGGGTCACATGGACCTTGATGATGGCAGGTTCTCAGGGGCACGTGGAGGATAGAAACAGCCTGTGAATTTGAGGACAGATAAGATTTAAATGTGGAGATGGGGAGGGATGGGCAGCTAGATGAGCACATGGAAGCTGGGAGCCAAAGGCAGCAGTGCCTGGGGTGGCGATAGTTAGAGAGAGGGTGGTGGGCAGCGGGGAGAAGGGAAAGCCGACCCAGCCCTGCAGAAGCCGGATCTGCCTGCTCTCTCACAGGCTTTCCTAAGAATTCCTGAGAGCTGACCTCAGAAGCTCTTACCGGAACACTGGCACGGAGGCCACCTACACCTAGGTGATGTCCCAAGACGCCCCTCAGTGAGACAGGAAGCATGGGTTGCTGTGAACCCCTTAGCCACGTTCCTTCCAGCCTGCCTCAGGTGGGCAGTGAGAGACACTAAGATTACCAGGAAGGGAGTGTTAACCTCTCCTGAGACCCTCCTTGGACTGAGGAAGAACATGGCATGCTCCAAGGCCCCCCTCAGGAGCAGGAGGAGACTTGGTGTCACATCCCAGGCCTGATTTCACCTCCTTTGAGTGCCCTGGAGAAATCACTGGGAGCCTTGGTCTGTGAAACCACAGGCAACTTTTCAAAATCATCTGGTGTTGGCCAACACGTTCCGCATCTCTGCTGCGGCCCAGCACCTCCACCTTCGTCCTGAGCCTTCCAGACCCTCACTAAGGATGGCAAGCGCTGGGGCTTCCACCTTACAAACACCATGTTCTTCCTTTAAATGATTCAAAAGAAATTGAAAAGAGACCAGGTCCTCAGTTCCATCACCCACGAAGTGAGGGTGAACAGTAGACAGTTGCCCAAGGCTTGTGGAGGCTGCCAACATCAACCCACTGCAGACTCCGGCTCTCCAACTCCGGGCCTCAGGCCCTGCCCTGGCCCAAGGCCCACCTAGTTACTGGCTTGGTCAGAGCAGGATCTTCACAGTATTTTAAAGATCAGCCCTGGTGGCAGAGCTCCAAGAGACAGCAGAAGGGAAGTCTTGTGAACCCACAGGGGCAGCTGAAGGTCGTCCCTGCTGCAAATGGGCCTCTGCTCGGCAGCAAGCTTCTCTTTCAGATTTTCATTTGTTTCTAAATGGGGGGGGGCAGGCACACTGGTTCCTTCAGTTTAAAAAATTTGGGGCAAGCTGGTGGTGGTGGCACATACCTTTAATCCCAACACTCAGGAGGCAGAGGCAGGTAGATCTCTGAGTTTGAGGCCAGCCTGGTCTATAGAGTGAGATCCAGGACAGCCAGGGCTACACAGAGAAACCCTGTCTCAAAAAAAAAAAAAAAAGGAAAGAAATTTGGAGCAGATATGTGTGATTGGAGACCTGTTTTTAATAATAGCTCCCTTGCAAGCCTGTTGTTCAAAAGGGAGATCTGATTCTCATTATTCAGCCATAAATATCAATGAAGTCAACATGAGCTCCACGCAGAAAGCTGTAAACAGCTTGGGAGCCGGCAGAGAAAGCATGCTGTTGTCAAGGTCTCCTTGTCCAATGGTGACAAAGAGGTGAGGGCTGCTCACCAGGGTCTTCCAGAAGCCTGGAGACTCCCAAGCTCCTCAGTGGCTGTGCTCTCTTAAGTCCGCTCACCTCTGGGCAGCCCTGTGCGCCTGCTGCCTCCACCCCAAGCCCTGCTCTGTAAGTGAAGCAGCCCGAGGTGTTAGGTGCCTCTTTTCCTTCCCACTGGGGACATTCGGGGCCTGCGCCCCAGAAATAAGCCCCTTCTAAAGGTAATTTTTTAAATTTACATTTAGCAGTCACTCCTTCCGTCCTTCTGAATTACAGGTAAAAGTTAAAAATGAGACCATACTTAAAGAAAACAGGTTCTGGTTTCGTTTATGTGGAGGAGTCAGCCCCACAGGAACAGCGAGACCTATGCACATTGCTGATTCATGATAGGCCAAGCACATGGCAGTCTCGTGGCCAAGTGTGTAATTACCTGGCATGGGTCACCCGCTTTCATTCTAAGAAGGCATTCCTGCTGCTGTTCATTGAAGGCTAAGGCATGAACGACCGACCTACCCAACGGCACGAGGCTGTTTTCCTCCTGAAACCCATTCATTCACCTGTTGAACCATGATGCTCTTGCAAATCTGTGGTGATCCAAGCAGATCCCACATGAGTATTTTCCCAAGAAGCTGATGATTCAGGCTTTGTGTGTATCTAGAACAAGGAAGTCATGTGGTTTGCTGTCTCTCTAATATCTCCGCAGTATCCACTACCTAATTGCTGGTATTTGCTCTGTTCAGGGACTTTGGCCTCTTTGATCAGGGGGTGGTCACACAGACCCCTTGGCCTTAGCAAAGGCTGATAGCATTCCTGCAGTGGTCTCTGGCTGGGAGATGCGCGTTTAGAGCAGTTCTTAGCTGAGGGTCACGACCCCTTTGAGAGGTGCATATCAGATATTTACATTACAATTCATAACAGTAGACAAATTTCAGTTATGGAGTAGCCACGAATCATTTTATGATTGGGGGTCACTACTACATCTACTACATGAGGAACTGTATTAAAGGGTCGCTCGCCATAATGGTTAAAAAAAGGAAAGAAAGGTGGCATGTGTACCTTTCTGGCCCTGCCAAGGTGTGCACTAAGCAAACACCACATGCAGCAGAGATAGTGCAAGAGGTTTACTGGTGGAAGGGGGAGAGTGAGAGTGATAGGCTGTGTTGAAGGGGGGACATGAGAGAGGCAGACAGACAGACAGACAGAACAAGGAAGAGACAAGAGGAAGAAGAGAGGCAAGAGAGGAACAAGAGAGTCAAAAGCGGACTGTGCCTGGCGGACACTTTTAAGGGGTGCACATGACATAACTGCCTTGGTGGCAGAGGCAGGCTGCCGGAGCTAACAGTGGCGTTAGGAAGGTCGGGCACCAGGGCACTAGAGGCTCCTCCTTGTCTTCCCCAGACACACATGGTTTTCCCCAAAGGAGTTCATTCACCGTTTACTTTTACTCAGTGTGTGCTGATTCTAAAAGGATCTCTTCCTCTGCAGCTGCTGGCACCACCTTGTCTGGTGAGCGTCAACAAAAACCCTAGACAGGTACTGTCAACGCCAGCAGCGCTTAGCATAAGGTGCGGCCACCTTATGCCAGTAGCCCTAAGATCTTCGATCTGGTTACCCACTTCCTGTAGTTCCTCTCCCCTTCTTAGAGCATGGCTTTAGAGAGGCAGCCTTTGCATCCCTGCTGGAGGGCGGGGCTGGGGCGGACAGCAAAGGGTTTTCCAGCTCTCTCCTAAGGAAAGTGAGGAGCTCTGGTAAGTGTTTAATGGTCAGTATTTAAAGCGCGGCGTGAATTGGGGTGGAAACATCAAAAGATCGCTTCACTTAATCTTATTTCCGCTTCTGGAGCTCCTGACGGCAGAGCAGATAGGCAAAGGGCTCCAGGGAATCAACTGACAGATGTTAGAGGGCTTTCAAAAGACTCATTGGGAACAAAACCAGGTGTTTTCAGGCACCCAACTACTGAATGGAGCTCGAATCCTAACTGGTCTAATAAAAACTGGAGCCAGATATCGGGGCAAATGCTGAAAGATCAGAGAGACAAAGCCACAGCCACCTCTCACCTCACCAACTCCTCAGCTAAAAGGAGTGAGCTTCTGTCTCCTCCCTCCTTATCCTCTCTCTGCCCAGCCGTATCACTTCCTGTCTCAACCTCCCTAGTGCTGGGATTAAAGGCGTGTGCCACCACTGCCTGGCCTCTATGGCTAACTAGTGGCTGGCTTTGCCCTCTGATCTTCAGGCAAGCTTTATCTGTTAGATCGTACACAAACCATCACCATTATTGGTGAAATTATTAAGGCCACATAGTTAAAAGGGAGGTTTATTTTGTAGGGTAACTTACAAGTGAAGGGATAGTTTACAGGGTCTGGGAAAGGTATGGCACAGTCCGGCGGTGTTCTCTGGAGAACTCTGCTCGGTCTACCTCCAGCATCCAGGGTCCAGGAACCAAGAGAGCTCTCGGGTCTTCAGGGTCCTCTCTCAGCTCTGCCTTGTAGGTGTGACAGTTACCGAAGCCTCAAAGGGGGTGGTACTTCCAGGTCAAAGCTGGAATGGCTACCCACTACACACCACAACTGAGTAATGATTACATGGCGTTTTACTCTCTTTCTCTATCATTGAAGTGAGCTTTAGGTATCCCAGGGAGGTCTCTCTTCGTTAAAAACAAACAAACAGACAAGCCAACAGCACTGTCTGAATCAGAGTGAGCGTGGGAAAGCGTGCCGAGGAATAAAAGCGGAGCAAACAGACCCTTTGTGGAAGACTACCTGAGGACAGCTCTGTCCTCTAGGGTCCTAGAGAAGGGAGGCTCCTCCTTCCTCTTGTCAAAATAAAGATTAAGCTATTTCCCTCAGGGTCTTGCAAACACCTGGAGAGAGCACAGCCATGCACAGTCCTTTATCTACCTTGAGTCTCCTTCCCACCCCCAGCCCACGTTCACCATTGCCTGAGGTGGCATCAGAAGAAGCAGTATATATATATATTCCTATGTATAATATGGACAAGACCGTGGTTTGTTTTCAATCCAAATTCCCCAAGGGCACATCAGGAACCAAGGCTGCTGACCAATGAGTTAGTGAATTGGTTCCCACCAGGTCACCCGGGGGCCCTGGGTGTCAGAATGAGTTGAAGTGGGTGATTGGGTTAAATAACTGCAGGTCTGAATACGAGATGCGGGCCACCTGGAGAGCTGTGTTGCTGCCCAGTGAGGGAGCCCTGGAGGTTGACAATAAAGAGGGGACAGCCGTTGTTGGCTTCAGAAGAGACACGATACTCAGGAAATGAGAGCTTTGAGGTTGTTTTGTGCTGCATCTGGAGAACCCAGGCCACCAGGAGGTATCTTAACAGTAGCATTCTTGTGTCCATTAGGGGAAAAATTGTTTTTTTGTTTTTTTGTTTTTGTTTTTTTTAATAATAAGATGTTGAGTGCTGGGCGGTGGTGGTGCACGCCTTTTGAGTTCGAGGCCCAAAGCTACACAGAGAAACCTTGTCTCAAAAAACAAAACAAAACAAACAAACAAACAAAAAAGATGTTGATTTATATAATCCTAGATATTTCTAATTTAATGTAAAATTTTGAAGCTAGACAGTGGCACAAACTGTAATCTCAGCTGTTCAGGAAACTGAGGCAGGAAGATTACAAGTTCAAGGCCAGTCTGGTCTATAGAGAGAGTTCCAGGACAGTCAGGACTACACAGAGAAACGCTGTCTTAGAAGAACCAGAGAGAGAGATTTGATTCCAAAAGTCAGACTTTAACCTTAATGTGTTTAGCTGTATTTTGTCCGATGTAGATAGGAAGGTCAGGGAGGGTTCGGCATGGAAATGGACAAGCAGAGACGCAGCTCATCTGTGGAAGTGCATGTCACAGCCAGGAAGGTGGGCAAAGCAGAGCAGGGTCAATGGCAAATGATGACTTCAGGAGAGATGTTCTCAAGGTCCGACACGTCTAGAACACTCCCAGATAGTGGGAGTCTCAGGGTCAGGTGTCAAAGAAGTCTGTCTTTGAGTCTCAGAGGTTTGGTGACCAATTGATTTGACTTTGAAATGGTTTGGTCATCAAAACAGAACTCTGGTGAACGTCTACAAGTCAGTGGACACTTAGAGCTGGAAAGCATCTACGGCATTGGAGGGGGGTGATAAAACTGCAAAGTGCTGAGTAGACCCCCCAAGCCGTTAGCCCAACAATATTCTTGGTAAGATACACAAGATTAAGGCTTCCGAGAGCCTGCGTTACTCATGGGAGCTGTAACTCCCGTCAGAGAGAGAGGGCAGGGAGCAGCTGAGGTGGGCCAGCACAGCCAGGAGGCTGGCCTTGGTCTGCCTGCTTGTTTTGTTTCTCATGGTTCTGGTATTAAGCCCAGAGTTCTGTGCATATCAGGCAAGCACCTTCCACTGAGCCACGTGCCCAGCCTTTTCTGTAATTTTATTTTTGAGGCTGGGTTTCACTAAGTTGTGCAGACTGGCCTTGAACTCACTCTGTGACCCAAGTAGGTCTTGAACTTATGATCCTCCTGGGTTCACCCACAGAGTAGCTGGGGTGACAGGCCTGTGCCCCTGGGCCAGGCTCGAGAGACCTTTCCTGCTGCAGTATCTCTGTCCTAAAGAGAGCTCCACCTTCCCTGTGTGCGCTTGCGTTGGTCTTCAGCTCTGCCGCCGTCCACGTGGGCTTTTGTTACTGAGTACAGAATGCACCCCTAACCCACCCTGAACAGTGACAGAGACACCCCAAGCTCTGGTGTGCTGTGTGCCCCAGGGTTTGTCGATAGGCACAGGCTGTGGGCACAGCAACTGAAGACATGTCACCTTCCTGCCTGTCCTACAGCAGAGTTGTTACAGTGAGAATATACTCGGGGCACAGGCGTGGAAGCCCTGACTACAGTCCTAGCACCCGGGAGGCTCGGCTATGAATCACAAGTTTGAGGCCAGCCTGGGTTATATAGTAAGACACTTTGTTTCTCGTTTTTAGACTGTTTTCAGTTATCACACATTTTCTTCTGCTTCTGACCTGAGGCTGTTTCTGTTACTTCCACATCCTCCACCCCTTAGCTGTGTTGATGGGAAATAGATGGACACACTGTCCATGGCCTGCGGCCTCAGGGGACTAAGGCAGATCCTGTCTCCCTTCCTACCTCTGCAGATTGGAGTCATAGCTCTTCCTTAACTGTAAAGTGGGGACATGTGTCACTGAGTGGTTGGGCAGATTAGTGCAGGTAAGACTGGGACACACTCAGCCTGTGTCTCAGTGAGTGGGTCACAAAGACCAGCCACTGTTGAGCCTAATTGTGGACTCCAGACCAATGAGAGAGCCTGTCTCAAAGGAGACTGATGGTATTCCTGAAGATGATGACTGAGGTTGTCCTCTGGCCTCCACATGCACACATGCACATGCATTACCCCCCCACACACACATCCACATGCATTACCCTCCTACACACACACACATCCACATGCATTACCCACACACACACATCCACATGCATTACCCCCCACACACACACACGCGCGCGCACACATCCACATGCATTACCCCCCCCACACACACACACATGCGCGCACACATCCACATGTATTACCCCCACACACATTCACACATCCACATTCATTACCTTCCCCCCCCCACACACGCACACATCCACATGCATTACCTTCCCCCCACACACACACGCACACATCCACATGCATTACCCTCCCCCACACACACACATCCACATGCATTACCCCCCCACACACGCACACATCCACATGCATTACCCCCCCACACACATGCACACATCCACATGCATTACCTCCACAAACATGCACAGCCACATGCATTACCCCCACACACACATGCACATGCATTACCCCCACACACATGCACACATTCACATGCATTACCCCCCCCACACACGCACATGCATTACCTCCCCCCCCACACATTCACACATCCACATGCATTACCCCCACACACACATTCACACATCCACATGCACTACCTCCCCACACATACATGCACATATCCACATGCATTACCCCCCACACACATGCACATATCCACATGCATTACCCCCCCACACACACATGCACGCATCCACATGCATTACCCACACACACACATGCACATATCCACATGCATTACCCCCCCCACACATGCACGCATCCACATGCATTACCCACACACACATGCACATGCATTACCCCCTCCACACATCCACATGCATTACCCTCCACACACGCACACATCCACATGCATTACCCCCCACACACACACATGCACACATCCACATGCATTACCCCCACACACACATTCATACATCCACATGCATTACCTCCCCCCCACACGCACACATCCACATGCATTACCCACACGCACACATGCATTACCTCCCCCACATCCACATGCATTACCCCCCACACACACACATGCACACATCTACATGCATTACCCCCACACACACATGCACATGCATTACCCCCCCCACACGCACACATACACACACATGCACACATCCACATGCATTACCCCCACACACACATCCACACATCCACATGCGTTACTGTGTTCAACCCTTTTAAGGGGTGACAGCTCTCTTTTAAAGGGGGGGTTGCATTTTGCTTGTACCACATCTATATTTGGGCTAGGAAATGGGTCTGGAAACTGCATATTTTTAGTGGTGTTAGGTGAGTTGGGATATCCCTCATTAGGACTCATTGTTGTTGGGAAATTGTTACTCTAATCACAACTAAAGGAAAGCACAGGAACATGCCAGGTGCTTGAGAGCAGTCCTAGAGGAATGAGTCAGGCGCCCCTCGTCCTGTGAGGATGTGAGGAACCTGTGATTTCTCCCTCCGCCCCTACCCAGCTATTGCAGAAGCACAGAGAACGACAGCTTCTGGTCTCCTTCAGGCCCTGCCTTTCACAGGGAGCTGACCACGGTGGCCCTGAGCTGGCAGGTGGCCCCGTGGTTCCTTCTTCAGACATGAGTTACCCAGAACCCTGTGTGTACAAGTTCTTCTGGGTGCTTTCTGTCCTGTCCAAAGTACGGCATACCGAAACCAACTGTGTCCAAAAGGAAAAGGACCCGTACCTATTTCAGCTCTACAAATTCTACTCTCCAGGAATTAGCTGCACAGGCAAGAGGAGGAATCTCAAGAGGCCTTTGCTTTCTTTATAGAATTTCCCAGAAGATGCCAAGCCTCTGATCCATCCCTCTTCCCCCAGCCCCCTTCTGTCTTCACAGGGGCTCATCACTCACCTTACCTCAGGGACTCTGGGTAGACTTAACCTATATAATAAACTGAGAATTTGCAGACAGATAATTGATACATCATACTTTGCTCCAAATATTTATACCTCTGTGTACCGTTCCTCTAATAACGGGAGACCTGGCAATGTTAACTAGAGAAGCAGGCACAGTGAAATGAAATCAACCAACATCTCATCAGGAATTGATTCATAAAGGAAAAATTAGGGTTGGCAATGAGAGACAACAGCAAGGGGAACCATCTGTGGACTGAGGAAGAAGTGGGGAGCCCTCTGAGGAGGCAAGTTTGAGTTAACTGAAGGGAGAAAATGAGCCAGGCAAGGAAATTGGTGATGAGAGAGGTCGGTTGATGGAAGAGCTAGGGTAAACAGCTCGAGGCAGGGTCACGAGGCTCATTCTGCGCGTGAGGGCAGGTGATGAGTGTGGCCATGGCAGAAGGGAGAGACCTGATCCTGAGGCCCCAGCGGTTCTGATGTGACACTAAATTGGCCCTATGGGCATTGACAAGGAGCCGGGTTCTTCCAAGGTCCCTCTTGAAATAACTCTTCAGTGCCAAGTTAATCGAAGGAAGGCAGAGGTGAGAGCAGGAAGCCTGTGGAGGGGCAAAGATGCACATTGCCGTGGTTCTGAAGAGCAGAGCTGGTGAATGGAGCTGGGATGCTGGGCCTGCCATGGAACTGGGCAGCTTCATGATATGCTCCAAGTTCCAGCCCAAGGTTCTTTAAGAGACAAGGAAGAGGAAGGACCAAGAAAGCCACCATGGCACTAGTTTTCAGGCCATTTTCTTCAAGTGTGTGCTCTCCCTCCTACACCACACTCACAGAGCTATCCTTTTATAGCTGGTTGAGTTTTCCACGAAGGTTGGGTGCCCGGGCCAGTCTGGATGCTGAAGAGCATGATCAGGAGTCTGACAAGCCACTTGATGTTTATTTTGCAGCCCACCAGGACCTCCTCTGAAAGTATTTATTCTAGACCCGGCTCCAGCATCCCTGGCTCACCAGGCCATACTATCTATGTGAGTATCACGTCCAGAAGGGACATTTTGGGAGCATGTGAGTTCGAGGTTTGGAATAGCGGGATAGAGAGTCCAAGAAAGGAAGCTGACCCATAGGGATCTCTGATCCTCTTAGAAGATCCCAATTTCTCTTTGTCATTCAGGCTTCTCAGTCATACTTCCTTCGATAGTTCAACCTATGATCATCGTATCGAAAGATGACCCAAAAGTGCAGTCACATGGTATAGGGCTTGAAAGATTGTCACATCTAGCATGTATATAGATATTTGGAGATTAACTGCACATTTTATACTGCTGCTTCAAGTGTTCTTAAAGTCTGCCACAAAGGTATTTACATATTTATTTCATTCAATATGCAGTTACTTGTATTTATCAATCTTCAAGGATTTATTGACCATCTACTTGAGCTTGTCCCGTTCCCGCCCCCCCCCCCGCCCCCGTAATAAACTTAGGAAACTATTCTGAAGGTTGATATATTTCTCTATTCATTAAATCCTACCCTTTCTTAAGCCTTTGATGATTTTTTAAATTTTTAAGTGTGATTAATAGAGGCATCAAGGGACAACTTTCTAAAGGGTATGACATCACTCAGCAAGGCATTTTAGTTTGTTTTAAGGGTCACATTTTAAATGAGGAGTAAAGAGCACAGAGGATAATTTCTCAACAAGCTTAAATAGAGGATTAATTTTTCTCTCTGTTTGACAGGCAAAAGTAGACAATGAAATACTGGATTACAAGGATTTAGCAGCTATTCCCAAGGTCAAGGCAATTTATGATATTGAGCGTCCAGACCTCATTACCTATGAGCCCTTCTACACTTCAGGCTATGAGGACAAGCAGGAGAGACAGAGCCTTGGAGAGGTAATGGATTCCCAGGGGCTGCAAACCACATGGCTACCCATCCACTCTTTTCACTCGCCTGTGTAAGAACTACTAAACTAAGCCAGACTTTGCCCAGCCCCGAAGAGTCCTGTAACTGGTCTTATTATCAATTATGAAAGCTTGGCTTTAGCTTAGGCTTGTTTTTAACTAGCTCTTATAACTTAAATCAACCCATATTTTTATTAATCTACATTCTACCACATGGCGTTTTACCTCCATCCTATTCTGTGTGCTCAACTCATTCCGCATCTCTCTCACCTCTAGATACATCTCCTACTTCTTCTCTCCCTGCCCCGAAGTCCCACCTATACCCCTTGCCTAGCTAATAGTCATTCAGCTCCTTGTTAAACCAATCACAGCAATATATCTCATCCGGTGTACAAATATCCTACAACGCCCTTGTCCTAAAGGAGGGTGCGGAGAGGTGGGCAATTAGCCAGTTGCATGTTAAGACACCTGTGAAGGGTGAGTTAGGTGCTGGGGTGGGACCTGAGGTTGTGGGGAGGGAGGCTGGGGGAGGGGGCCTGGGAAGGGGAACAAAGGAGGGGGCTGGGGAAGGGCACTGTTGAGGGAAGGAGGGTCTTGGGGTATCTTGGCCTTAGGATAAGCTGGAAGTATATTTCTAGGGATCATGAGAAGTGAGACCACACCCCTAAATTTTAGTAGATTCGGTTTCCAGCATCTTAATGGAGGGGGTTATGGAGAGGGGACACTATGGTAGTGGGGTTCCTAGAATCAATTGCTGGAATTCAGCCTCAAGTATCACCACGGGCTGGTTTGACTTGGTCATGTGACAGCCATTGTGATCCCAGTTTCTCATCAGGAAAACAGAATTATGGTAGATAGCTCCTCACAGGTGTCTATATGGATTAAAGAAACTGTGACCAGCAGTGGGCAGAGGGGCAGACTGGCACATGCTCAGCACATGCTCAGCCTGGTAGGGACCACTACTGTGGCTGTCTTCTAAGGCTTATTACTGCTCAGGAAGCAGGCCTGTCCTTCTGCTTGGCCAGAGCCTCTCCTCCCCAAGAGCTGTGACCCTGTGCCCTCCTGGGGTGGGAGTTCACTACGCCACCTCCGACCCTGATCCTTCAACCCCTTAATTTATTCTCATTTTTCCCTTTATTATTATTGTTATTATTACAGCTTGAACAGACTAACAGACACATGCTTTCCCACAGCATGACACTCATGTCTTTCCTCTATTTTATTTGTTATTTAAATTGGAGTCCTCTGTAGCCTGATTGGACTCCATTCAGAGAGATATTACCAAGTAATGAACTTAACTCAGCTCTTCAGCCAAGGTTAAACAAGACTGTAGCTGGAGTTTTCTTCAGTCCCGCCCGACCCCACAGCTGCTCAGAGCCAAGTAAACAAACAGAGGCTTATATTAATTAAAACTATATGGCCTAATGGCTCAGGCTTCTTTCTAGCTAGATCTTAAATTAACTCATCTTTGTAAATCTATACCTTGCCACATGGCTCGTGGCTTACCAGTATCTTTACATCTTGTTTTTCATAGTGGCGGGTGGCAGCGTCTCCTGCTTCAGCCTTCCTGTTCCCCAAATTCTCCTCTCTGCTTGTCCCACCCATACTTCCTGCCTGGCTACTGGCCAATCAGCATTTTATTTATGCTACTTAACCAATCAGAGCAACACATTCACAGCATACAGAGAGATATCCACAGCACCAGACTGTAGTCTGTAGCATCCCACTGTGCTTCTAGATTTCCATGAGATGAACAAAAGGCCTGAGGTACTTGTATCAGTCTAGCCTTTGGGATACTGAGCACGAGGATAATATAAAATCCTATCTCTATACCACTGCTCCCCAAAAGGCATGAAAATGTGGTGATTGGATTTAATTTATTCCCAGTTATATATATATAATTAGTATTTTCTGTTTTATAATAATTATATGTATTTGTTTATTTATTATGTATACAGTGTTCTGCCTGCATGTATGCCTGCAGGCCAGAACAGGGTACCAGATTTCATTGTAGATGGTTGTGAGCCACCATGTGGGTGCTGGGAATTGAACTCAGGACCTCTGGAAGAGCAGCCAGTGCTCTTAACCCCTGAGCCATCTCTCTAGCCCTATATATTTGTAATTATATATTATTCCTTTTATTTGCTTAGTTCAAATGTGGGTTTTATTCTGGAGCGAGGCCTGCATTAAAGTCCCCAGTCTGGCAAGAAGGGACATGCATTTTTACATAGTGCCACCTGGTGGTTCACTTGCTGAACTGCGTCTGCAGCCAGAGCTTGGCCTGGGCTCTTAGCTACCATTGGATCTCAGAATCTCATAGAAGTCGATGGTCAGGACGCTTCCTGAACAAAGTATATAAAGACTGGCCTCAAATCGGTGGCCAGGGATTTCCACAAGCTCAAAATGTACACATTTCCAAGAGGAAATTGTTGCTTTTTTAAAATGATGTTAAGGGTGCATGTGTGCTGTATACACACTTGCATGCTTCTCTTGGGGATGGTGTGTGTATGTTGTTGTTGTGTTGTGTATTTTCCCAATAGCTCCTGGAGCAGCAAAATATCAAGCAGAAATTTAGCTTTGAAATGAAGTTTGGGGCACTTAAAACTTGGCTGTGACACCTCCAAACTCAGAACTTTGGAGAGCAAACTCGGCAGGTTTTCCATAAGGAGTGAGGTCTTTCGATTAGACCAGTACTGACATCTGACAAAGATGCCCAGCGTCACAGCAGTTCCCACAATCCACTCTGTTATATGGTGGCCTATGGTTTCTTTGTACATAGAGGATACCCCTTTGGGACAGAAACCAATACACTAATAAACTCCCTTTGGATGCATGGATTTTGCTACTGAATAAACATTACAATCTATTCTGTTATTTATTCCGTTAGTTATGACTCTTACTTTGTAAATCCATGCCTTCTTTTGAAGACCCGGAAGGGACGGGGAAGTGGTCGGTGCCTGAAGGGCTTGTCACAAAACATGAGGGCCGAGTTTGATTCTCAGAACCCACATAAAATGCTGAGTTTGGCAGCACGTGCCTGTCACCCTGTGCTGGGAGGTGGACGGGACTCCTGGCGTCTGTGTCTGGCAAGTGTGAACTGAGGAGCTTGCAGGTCCAGTGAGAGAACTGTCACAAAAAATAAAGCAATTAGAGAAGACCCTTGACATTGACCTCTAGCCAACACATACACACACACACACACACACACACACACACACACACAGAGAGAGAGAGAGAGAGAGAGAGAGAGAGAGAGAGAGAGAGAGAGAGAGAGAGAGAGAGAGAGAACTTACAATTTGATATAATTATTGGCACATTTCAAAGGTATATGAGTGGTGAGTGACTGGGTCAAGGAGCCCACCATTGGCAAGTCCATGCCTAGCTTCTGCCCCCTAGGGAGAAGGTGAGTGTGAACAGCGATCACAGGAGGCAAGGTGAGCAAGGAGCAAGGACAGGGGGAATCACAGGAAGTTCATTCAGTGAAGGGAAGTGTGAACAGGGGTCACAGGAGATGAGAAGGTGACTGTGAATGGGGATCACAGGAGGTGTGAGGTGGGTTTGAGCCCAGACTTCGCTGGAGCTGAGTGAGCTCAGCAGGTGTGTAAAAAGCACTGGTGGCAGAGGAGATGCCAGTGCAAAGGTCTTGGGGTGACCGCGCTTCATCTGCCTATCAACCCAAAGTGACAGACACCAGAGGGTGTGTGATGTGAGGGGTCTTTTCACACTGACCAAACTATCATACTGTAATTGCTGTGGTTCTGAATTAGTTAAAGTCATAATAACAAAATCCCCTGTTTCCTTGGCTGTCCTAACATGAAGAAATATTATAAACACAAGTAAACATGTAAGGAAAACAGTTGCAACTAGTTCCACAACATATTCATTAACTCCATGGTCCTTGGGTGGAAACATTCCTGCGTCTCCTGGGACTTGGCTAGAGTTTCCCATCAGCCCCATTGCTGTTTACACCAGCAGCAGATGCTGGCCTGTGTTGGAGAGATGCTTTGGGCTCCATCAAAGCTGGCAGGAAGTTAACCAAGGTGTTGACTTTAAATTCTCTCTTGTTCTTCTAGTCTCCAAGGACTTTGTCTCCTACTCCATCCGCAGAAGTAAGTATCATTTGGCCATATTTATGGGTAGAATGGGGAGTGGCTCTGACCTTGACTTGAATTTTTGAAGAAGTACCTACAGACATACTGAAGGACAGCAGAATTGATTACGACGATTGTTAAGGATTACTTTACATGCAAGCCAAGACAATGACAGCATCACATTGTAAGGGGGACTCAGGAGAGTAAAAGCAGCCTCCTGCAGATCCCAGCATGCACCACTGGTAGGAACAGAGGCCAGCACATGTCTGCAGGAACTGAAGCCGTTGTCCAGTGTGGGTCTCTGGGCCCCTGTCTGCACTCGAGGCATATTAGACATATAAGACATATTAGAATGTCTGGAAAGGCTGGAGGGAGTTACAACATAATCTCTAAACTGAAACCCTTTGTGGTCAATCACCTCTTCTGGACTGATCCAAAGCCAGGCTGTTTGCTGGATTGTTTTTGTTTTTTTTGTTGTTTTGAAACAGAGTTTTACAGAGCCTTAACTGGTCTGAGCTCACTGAATGTTTTTGGGTTTTTTGTTTTGTTTTTGGTTTTTGGTTTTGTGGGGGTTTTTTGTTTTTTTTTTGTTGTTTTGTTTTGGTTTTTTGGTTTTTCCAGACAGGGTTTCTCTATGTAGCCCTGGCTGTCCTGAAACTCACTCTGTAGACCAGTCTGGCCTCAAACTCACAGAGATCTGCCTGCCTCTGCCTCCCAAGTGCTGGGATTAAAGGCACTGGACACTCTTGCTTAGCTGTGGTATTAAACTTCCAATCCTCCTGCCTCCATCTCCTGAATGCTGGGATTACAGGCATGGACACCTTTTTTATGCAGTGCTGGAGATCAGGACTTCATGCATGCTACCAATTGAGCCTTGCCAGATACTTCTTTACCAAACTGACTGATCACAGTGGGAATGCTCTGTAATGTGAGGTGGTGGAAAGTCCACAGCATTTCCATGTTTGTATTTCCATGAGTGCTGTAACAGAGGCTCCCCACCCCTACCCCAAAATATACAGCATTTCTAAAGCATTTGCATTTGACCAGCTTCAAGTGGACGCCATCCTCTGGGAGGTTTGCTTGTATTTTTCTTGCAGCTCACTGGGACGGCCCCAGCTCCTCTTGCTGCTGCTTATCACAGTCACAGAGCCACGCCTACTGACATACTGATGTGGTTGCTGTTTGGGTGTCCTTTCAAGGCGAACACAGACAGAGAGGCAATTCCCCAGCATCCTCTGTGGACTGGGTTTACTTAGAAATGTCCAATAATCATGGGACAGTGTTTTGTCTCACACTTTCTCAAACTTTGCGGCAGGGTTACCAGGATGTTCGGGATCGGATGATCCACCGGTCCACCAGCCAGGGCTCCATCAACTCCCCTGTCTACAGCCGTCACAGTTACACTCCGACCACGTCCCGCTCACCACAGCATTTCCACAGACCTGGTAAGGCCACCCTTCCTGGGATCTGTTACGTACTGAATGTGGATCTGTGTGAATTTCTTTTCATGCCGTTGGTAGCATATTAAAAAAACCTGACTTAGATCTTTCTTCCCCTCTTGAAGAACAAGGTGAAAACTGGTATCCATCCTTATTTTGTATTATATCTTAGAAAAGTCAGTCATTCTATCAGTGTGTCCACTGTGAGTTATTGAATTACATTTTGATATTGGCCTGCTGAGAACAAAGGACATTTGTAAAGAGTTGATGAAAATCTCATCCGTACAAAACTTAAAACAAAGATCCGAAAGAAAAAAAAAATTTCATTTTATCTGCATCTTCTAAAGTCCAGCATTAGCCATTGGATGGGAAGTTAAAAACCCTCCCCCAGGCACATGACGTTACATCATCAAGCCCTTTCTAGAGTGAGGCCATAGAGTCCCATTAGGCAGCTTTAAGCCTCAGGGATGGAGTGGCCATCTCAGTCTCTGTGGCTGTAAGTGTATGGAGCAGAAGACTGGAAGCCGCAGCAGAGATCCCGAGTGCTCTGAGAAAGAGTTATGGAGAAGTATCAAAGAGATATACTATGTATCTAGAAGACTGCATATCAAGCTGAGAACTTGTAATAGTGAATATCTAGAAGACTCCATCTCAAGCTGAGAACTTGTGATACTCTGTATCTAGAAGACTCCATCTCAAGCTTTTGCTGCTGGGCAGGCTAATGGGAACAAATGTATCCAAACGTTAACCTTTAAATAAAAGAAGGAAAACCAATAGGAGTGATCAGAAAGTAGAAAGGCTGCAGTCTTCTTTTCAAGGTTGTAGATGTAACTCACCCAGAGGACTGAAAGCTATTGAATCCTTGAGTGATAGATCAGTTTCTCCAGACAAGAATGGGGCTGTGGCTGTGCAAAGTGTGTGCTACCACGTGTGAGGCCCTGAGTTCAATTCAGCACCACATACACAAAAATAGACTTAAATGCAGTTTTTAATACTTATTAAATTATGTTAAATGAATGTTTTCAGGATATTCCTTTTTGGGATGTAACTATAGTCATTTTATTTGTACCTGGCCATGAGTTTTTATTTAATCTTTGGGTAATTTGAAATCACTTCAGTGCTACTCTACATATAACATGCTAAGACCGCTAAACCCTGCCCTGACACTGTCAGAGTAGCATGTGGCCACAGGGAAATTGTCCTTTGAAAGCATCTTGAATAGCGAGGGCATGGCCACTGAGCACAGTTGTTCCTTTAAAAGCCCCTGTCCGTGTTGAGCATGAGGAAGCTTTGTCTCTTTAGTCATGGTTTTGATGCTACAGCCTCCAGAACATTCTCTACCTCCTCTCCCAATAGCACACATGTGGAAGACACCAAGCATTCAGCATTAAAATGTTTTTAGTGCCTAGAAGTGAAACCAATAACATGTTTGTATCTCTGTGGAGCAACCAAGTACCCACCCTGTGCATTCTGGATGCCAGATGATGCTTTAATTCCCTGAGTCTGGGTTGAGTTTTGATGGTCCATTCTCCCTCTGAGCAACTGGACTTCTGCCTCCAGAGTCCTCACCACTGCCAGCATCCTCTGTAACTCTGCCCACCCAGCTAATACAACAGGGATTTCCTCGTGCATAAGGAATATGAAATAAAATGCAATTTCCAGTAGGGTAAGCCCTTGTGGCTTAAAAACAAAATGAAACATGACCCTTACATATAAAGATGTCTCTTCAAGATTCTTAAAATGATTGTGGTGTGTTTACATGGCTTTCTGCAGGTTGTTTTGTTGAATACACTTTAAGCAGCTGTTGAGTCTATGTGACATGCTCAGTCCTAGCACTGTGTAGTTGGCACTATTATGCCAATGATCCAGAGACCATGCTCAACAAGCCATTTATTCTCAGAGATTGACTCTGTGTCTACCTGCGCCAGTCTGCAGATTCTGCCCTCTGCCTAGCCCTCAATGGGTACAGTCCTAACCCTCTGTCCTTCCTCCTTTTTCAGATTCCTGATTAACGCTCTTCATTTCCTCCCCACCTTGGGCGCCTGCCCAGCTCCTGTGTTAATTTCTTTCTTCTTTTCTGTTTCCACCTCGCCCTGTCCCGATTGGTTGATTCCCTGCTGCACAGAGCTTTTGTCTCCTGGTGTGCACAGGTGGTCCCCCCTGCGCACCAGCAGCTTCAGCTCCACCCACAGCGACTCCCGTCCCAACCCCCCCTTCAGACACCACTTCCTCCCCTATGTCAAAGGTAAGGAGGCAGGCCTCTGCAGGAGGCAGGGCACCCAGCCTGTGTAGTGGAGATTTATTAGCACCCCCAAGGCTAATAAGATGTATCTCCGGGAGTGAGAGCCACTGAGCTTCTGACCCATCAGCATGCTTCGCGTGTCCTGACTGCCCCTAATTATGGCCTTAGAACTGGCATGGCATCTCACATCCCAAGAGATGCGTCATTTCCAAGAGCTCTGTACAGAGAAATGGGGTATGTACTTAGGAACTAAGATCTGCCTCCTACCAACTAGAAAAATATATTATTATTTTGTCTTTGTATGCGTCAGTGGCAAAATATAATATATACCAGGGTGTTTCCTTGGGTTTCATTTGTGATATGTTTCTGCAAAACACAAGAGTATTGAGTAGCAGATAACGAAAAGTTGTCTTCGTGGTGATAAGCCATTGAACTATGTGAACATGTGTGGATGGTGTAGCTTTTCTCTCTCTCTCTCTCTGAGGTGACTGACTCTGAGTACTTGGCTTTTGATTTGTCCTGATTAATTTCTGTATGATGGATAAGACAGGCTCTGCCTCCTTTTCCCGTTCCCTGCCTGGCATTTCTCCCCTCTACTCCCTGTGTGGCTCTCTGGCTGTTCGATTCCGTGTTGTGTATGGTTCTGTGTTATCCTCCGCCCAGGTCTCCACTTGGAGGAACTGAGAGCCTGGGCAGGCTGTGGAAGGGCCCCCCTTCAGGAAGGACCCCCAGAGGATGCTCACTTGTGGTGTTGCCTTGATCTGAACCACACGAGGCAACATAGTGTCACGGGAGGGAGGCAAGAGCAGCGGTTGTTACGGAGGTGAAAGTGACCTTCGGGGACCGTGTGAGTCCCCGGTGTTCACAGCGCCTGGGTGTCTGGATCTGCCGAGTAGCTGGGTAGCTGGAAGACTTCTCTAGCTCCTGAACACTCATCGTCAGTCTACCCAAGCATTTGTAGCTTCCCCGGACCCCGAACAGTCGACTCCTGAAATGGAGATGTGCTGGGAACTGGGTGTGCGTTATCTCACACTTTCATATGTCAGTGTTTTCCATGCTCTGCAAATAATACAGCCGGGGTCCTAGACAGGTGGCTCAGTGGTGAGGCCCTTTTCCTGCTCTTGCAGAGAGAGGACCTGGGTTAAGTACCCAGTACCCACCTGGCAGCTCACAACCGATTCTACAGGGTTCTGATGCCCTCTTTTTGTCCCTCCAGTTACTACATGCACATGGCACATACATACAGGCACACACATGGTGCACATACATACAGGTACATAAAAATAAGTTGTTGTTTTTTAAAGAATAATATGACTGACATGTAATGGAGCTGTATATTATTTACCATTAGCAAAACTTTTGATGTGGGCACAGCACATTCCAGAAGTCTTGACTGACTACTTAAAACCATTATTAATAGTTAATATAGGGTAGTTTTTATATCTGAGTGTCAAGGTTTTATTTTTTTTAATTTTTATATAGCTGTAAAGAAATTACTGAGAAAAAGCTTCAGTTGTACATTTTAATGAGAGCTTCATATAGTGGTCCTTGACCAAACCAAGGTAACGGTTTTCACTTTTGACTCATTAAAATGTAAACTGCTTTGATTGTAATGTATTTTGCTTTCAGAGAGACAATTTTTGTTAAACATGCCCTTTAAAATTCCACAACATGTATACAAAAAAATTCAACACACTGGGGAATATCAGTGACACAGCCTGGGTCTGGGCATTGCCATAGGAGCCTGTGGACACTGGCATCTTGGATTTGAATATCTTCTCTGTTACATGCGAGCTGTGTGACCTTGAATTGTCTCCTTGTCCTTCTGAACATCGTCTCATTTATAAATCAGAAGGAGAGGACAGGACTCTCCCAGGTCATTAGTTGTGTGAGGTGAGGTATCCTAGTCAGGATACAGCTGTCAGGGTGGTGCTCTCTAAGTGCTTTTGTGTAGTTCAGGCTAGCTTCACACTTCCTGTGGAGAAGTAAATGACCTTGAATCCTTGATTCTTCTGCCTCTCTACTCTTAGATGCAAGGATCTCAAGTGTGTGCCCCCAAACCTAGTTTATGTGGTACCGGGGATCAAACCCAGGGCTATGTGCTCTAAGCCAGCGTTCTACAGACTGAGCTACACCCCAGACCTTAGAGCATTTCTTAATGCATCATTCCACTTACTCTTCAGAGCATTCCTGTGATGTAGGCCTAGTTGGGAGATCAAGGCGCCAGGGTCCTGATGAAGTAATTGATCAAAGGCTTACAACCAGGAAGAGGCAGAACCAGGACCAGACTGCAGGCCTCTCATATCCAGAGGGATTTTTCCAGATTAGCTGCACTTGCTTTAGGATAATTCTACAGGCACTCTAAGTGTTAAAGCAAAATTTCATTTTCTACTTCTTTTTAACCAGAAAATTTCTTTTTTGTTGTTTTTTGGAGACACGGTTTCTCTGTGTAACCACCCTGGCTGTCCTGGAACTCACTCTGTAGAACAAGGTAGCCTTGAACTCACAGAGATCCACCTGTCTCTGCCTCCCGAGTGCTGGAATTAAAGGAGACATTGCATTCTTATTGCAGCTAATACAAAGACTCATTTCAGTCATTTAAATACTAAAGTTACAAACATTTTGCTCTCCAGTAGAAACATCAAATGGTTACAAAAACTGTAAGAGTTCTGTGAGCCTTGGTGATACATTGTCAAAAATGCAAAATGTATTTTTTTCTGTTTGAGTCTGAATTTGACATTTTAAATGTAGTCAAGTATTGTGGGTTTAAACTGTAAAAAGTCCTAAGCCAAGAGGAGTTAGTATGGCCTTGCCTTTATACTTAGACATAGTTAATGCTCTCACTCATTAGATATATGCTTATATTTTGCTTATATGGAATCATCTGTATGATTCATATATAACCTTACCTTCAGTTTTTAGATCAGATGTGCTTTTTACTAATCTAAAAAATAAATCATGGAACATTTGTTCATGGATACAGCTTTTACAGCCTAAGGCTGTTAATGATTAAATACGGATTCTCCCAGGAACTGCTCCTCAGTTATTTTGAAAAGCGTGTTTCCATTTACATAGAAAGCCTTTACAGCCTTTGACCACTGCAGAATGGAGGAAACTGGACCACACCACAGATGTCTTTCAAATGGGACATTGTCTTATTTTGCATTTAATTTTTGTTTCCTTTTTTTGAGACAGGGTCTCACTCGGTAGCCCAAGATGGCCTGGAGCCCATTATATAGCCCAGGCTTGCCTCAGCCTCCTCAGAGCTGAGGTTACAGGCAATAAGCCACCATGCCTAGCTTTGTGCTATTTGGTCTTGGCACCTAGCTGGCTACCATGGGCGTTCTGTTTTAATGAGTATTCGTCAAAGAATGTGACTCAGAGAAGGATGTCCATCCCAGGAATACAGAGCTAGAAACAGAAGAGGTCCTTGTCGCTCTGGCGGCAGGAGCCCAGCCTTCTGTTGGCCAGGTCTGCTTCCTGGTCCCCCTTTCTGATGAATGCAGCCCAGGCCCCCAGGGTTCACGGAGCTGGAGACATGTGTGAGGTCTAAAGCTGGCAGGCTCCTCCCAGCTGCCTCTGCCTCACTGGCTTCCCCATCCGCTTTCTGTAACGAAGACCATTATGCTCTGAAAGATCCCCATCTTCATCTGTTCTCCAAGCTTTCAGCTCCATTCTGAATTGGAGAGTCCTGGCTGGGCCGTTCAGACAACTTCATGCCTGGAGATTTGCAGAAACCCGGGCTTTGCTGGATTCCTTCTCTCCCTTCTTCCCCTTTGAAAACCTCTTAGACATCACATCCATGTCCAGGAGGTAAAAAATAAGGTTGTGAGTAGGAAGGCTACTTAGATCAAGGTGCTGTGAAAGAATCTTTCTTGTTAGGCTACCTTGTAGTGCTGCTACAAGGTAAACACATACTCAGCATTTCCTGAAAGTAATCTAATCGTCACTAAGGTTTTAGATGAGAATGGGCCATCTTGAAACTCTGTCACAGAATTCCAGAGGCTGCCGACACTGAGCTCCGCCTAGATAGACAGTCATGGTTTAAGAATATGAGCACACCCCGAAAGCCAGGCAGTGCTCCAGCACCATGTTGATTCACTCCCTTTAGAATTAGTCATCAAGGCTCTCGTGGCGCCAGAAAGAATGAAAAGGAGGAAAATGTCTGAATTAAGTACAGTGAGAAGAATCCTGCCAGTGAGCAGTCTCCCAGGGACCAACAGTCTGGCTGATTAGGCTGGCATGAGAGATGCTGAGAATTAAGGATGAGAACTGTAAATGTAGAGGAAGCCTCTCACTGATGACTGAGATCACTGAAACCAGCCTGGTGGACAGTGATGACGGTGGCCATGCCTTCCAATGTGGTGCTTTCTCTAGCATATGCACTCAGTCTGCTGATGCTAAGCAAAACAGAAACTATCTTGGAACCCCACTGGTTTTTCCTCCCAGAGTGGAGTTGGAAGTCATGTAATTTTTATTTTATTTTACTTTCTATGCGCACTGGTGTTTTGCCTGCATGTGTGTCTGTAGGAGGGTGTCGGATGCCCTAGAACTAGAGTTACAGACAATTGGGAGCTGCCACGTGGGTGCAGGGAATTGAACCCAGGTCCTCTAGAGGAGCAGCCAGTGCTCAATCACTGCTGAGCCAGCTCTCAGCCTGGAGTTCATGTGTTTATATTAGAAAAGAGACTTGATCTGGAGAATTTTTTTTCTTTCTTTTAAAAATATCTCCTGATAGCTCAAATTTTTGGTAGTTCAGGGCTAAGAATTTGGAATTCAGCAACATTATCCACCACACAGCTCATTCCCTCACTGATCCACTGTGGTGTGTGAGTTACTATGGCTTCTTGTGTGTAAGAAGTCCCTCAGTTTGAGAGATCTGGCTGTGGTAACCCAGCAAGCCAGGCTTGTTCGCCCGTCCTCATGCCCCAGTTAATGAGGTGAGTAATGATGAAGGCAGACAAAGGAGATACATGAGCATGTTAGGAAAAAGGGACACACGAGGTGTCCAGTGACCGCCACGTCCACCTGTGGAGTCCTCAGTAAAGCTTTAGATTAAAATAGAGGAACAATGGAGGCAGAGAGAAGAGCCGTGCATAGAGTCTTGGGTCCTGGTCAAGACTCTGTGAGTAAATGTGTGTCATGCAGGTGTGAGGACCTAAGTTCAGAGGTCTAACACCTATGGAGTACCAGCCATGATGGTGGATGCCTACAACCCCGGCACTGGGAAGGCAGAGACAGGCAGATCCTAGGGTCTCACTGGCCGGCCCGCCTAGCCAAAATGGAAAGTTCTAATTCAGTGGGAGACTCTGTCTCAAAAAACTAAGGTGGAGAATAATAGAGGAAGATGCCCAAAGTTGACCTCTGGCCCTTTCATTCACAGCCATGGGTGACTGTACCTACACATGCACATCTGTGCGCACGCACACACACACACACACACACACACACACACAAGTCCTGGTCAAATATCGTCCTGCCCATAATTCTCAGCTCCAGTACTGCAAGATGGTACATGTCAGCTTGTTAATTGCTGTTTTCAGCCAGGAGTGATGTTCCCTGTGATATGATCTCCTCTAGGGTGTAGGTTTTGTATCATAGATAGTTGTTCTTATCTTGGGGATGGTCTGTTCTGTGAGGATTCATTGTTCCTACAGTCAATTTAAAACAATGGCTTGTCTCTGCCCCTTCCGCATGGATGGGGAAAGGGATAGGTGAGTCAGACAGACATTCCTCAGCGACTGACAGACACTCCTCAGGGACCGTGCAGCAGCAAGCAGGAGTCTGACTCAAAGCAAAGAAGATGGACACAAAATGAAGTAAAGATGACCAGCTTCCATCCTGCTCTTGGTTACTTTGTAGGCTCAGAGGAGGAGTCAGTGCCTTTCAGAAATCACCTTCACCTACTGTTTGAGACAGTCCTGTGGGGAATTTTAGATGATCATAGAACTAAATCTACTCCCAAAGACTTACATATGCTACTAGTGGTTTGGGTTTTGACTTTTAATAACTAGAAAGATCATTGGCTGTTGAGGATACGCAACCAAGTCAAAAGCAACAGTGTCATTACTGGTGACAGCACTCCTCGGTCCCAGAACCTTCTAGAGTCTTTACCCTTGTTGGAAAGTGATAGGTTGCTGTCTGACACCAGGGGTCATACTGACGGAGCCTTGGAACTGTTATCTGCCTTTAGCAACCTTCAGCCTCAGCCCAGCATGTGCTCACGTGTTTTCAATGACCCTACTTAATCAATATCGAGATGTGGTTACTGAACACCCATCTCACCAAGCTTGTGAAAACCCTCTCCTGAACCCGGTGCTCTGCAAGGACACCAGGGTTGCAGGTGGATCCAGGGCAGGCAACAGTGTGCTTCAGAACTGACGGTGGTGAGAGGGTGGGGCTTCTCTGTGCTTCCTTTGGTGGAAACTCCTAAGAACCTTCCGTTTTCAGCTTGTAGCAGTTGTCCAACACTTACGGGATTAAAAGATTCTTCTGGAGTGAAACCATGAAGTTGGAGGATGGAGTAAAATGAAAAGATACTGGGAGCTGCCATTGTGATCCCATTGCTGGGTACCAGCGTCTGGGTTCCTTGAGAGATGTCATGGCCAATCCCACAGGGGCGCTTGCTAAGTTAGGCCAGGCGTAGCTGTCGGAGCAGTAAGTTGGCTTGTATCGGTCATTCACTCCCAGGCAGTTCCTAAGAGCTCGCTCTTGGCCAGGGCATGAGCTGAGTGTTGGGCAGAACGAAGGAGGGTCAGTTCTAGTTCAGCTGTACATTGCCATGGCATCTCATTTTCAAACACAAGCCGTAACCTTCTCTCTCCTTTCCTTTTCTGCCTGTTTCTTCATGCATTTTGTCAGACATGAACTAGCTGTTGCTCTTTGGGAGAGTAAGACTGTCACATTTTACTTCACTCCTGTCTTGGAGTGACCTAGAAATGTCTATGTGGAGACATTTAAATATTCGACACACCTTAAAGCCCTGGCAATTGACGTCTTTCATGCTTTGCTGGTCAGATTTAGGACGGGTTGACTTGAGGAAGTTGGCCCAAACTTGTTTCTGACAGTGTCTGATTTGCTAGAAACAGAACACTTGCCTAGAATGTGCAAGGCCCCAAACTCAATTCCAAGTAGTAAATAAAAAACAAACAAAATTAAAACATTTGTACTTCAAGTGAATGAAGCAGCAGCCTACGAAGTGCTTTAAAAAACTGAAAAATCCTATGTCCTAAAAGAGAGACTTCTGTCTTGAATGAAGACCTCTAAGGACAACAGTGAGAGTAAAACAATTAATAATTTCATAGGCTTGGGTGTCCTTGGTGTTCTGGTGCATTCTTAGGACACAATGCTTGCTCAGATGTGGGGCGGGACAAATTAGGCCAGGAGCTCATTTCATCCTAATTTTGCATAGCTCTTCCCTGCATCCCTATGGACAGAAGGGAAGGAGTGTGTGTGTGCGTGTGTGTGTGTGTGTGTGTGTGTGTGTGTGTGTGTCCGTCCGTCCCTGTCTGTGCTTGAGGGTCTTGCAGCTAAGCTCCAGCCCTCCCCGTCCCACACATAGTGTCTCCTCTATGGACAACTTGGAGCACTGTAGTCTTATCACACCCTAGCCCACGATGTTCCAGGTCTCCGGACTTGTCTTGCAGCTCACCTGGGACCTTTCTCTCCGATACCATGCTCCCGGGGACTTTCTAAAGAACCGAGGAAGCCTGCGTCTCCTTTCTGAGCTTGCAGATCAGTCCCCTGAGTGAGCAGGTGCACAGTGTAGCAATGCCAAGGCGGGGAGACCTGAGAAGCAGGGGCAGAACCTATCTCCCGCCCTGATTTGCATGGCCGCAGTGTTCAGTTAGTGTGCTAGCGATTGGCGCACTGGCCAGGAGGAGTCTCATCTTGGAGGAGAACACAAATAGTTCCAAGGTATCTGGCAAGGAGGGGTGTAACTCCATCCGTATACTTTAGAGCAAGGGAAACAGAAACATACACTGTGATGAAAGCACTTCATATTGTGAGGGGAAGGACCGGATGACCACTGAGGCGCCCAGACTTAGCCTTGAGTTAAGAGAAACATGTTCTAGTGGCCTCCCTCTGCCACTGTGCCTAGAAGCAGTCATGCTGGAGTTGGGGCCTGCACATCCCACCCACCTACATGCCTGGGGTTTAAGCATCTGACGACCCTGCGTCGGCAGCCAGTGGCTGTCCATTCCCCCCACACACTTACCATCTCATCAGTTTGCGGAGCTCATGGCCTCCACTGCATGCCATTGGAATGATGCATCCCTGAGTGCTGGCTGCTTTGAACCTGGTCCTACCTGAGCTCAAATCTCCCCTTGGGAAAACTAAACCTGTTGCTACCACCTTCGCCAAGTTGACAAATGGAGTTTGTTTTGCCTTTCTGACGTCCCTTCCTTCCAGCCTGTTGTGTTGAAGTTTGATACGCTTGCTCAGTGCCCTTTAGTGCTCCTCCTCTCTCATTCTGTTTTTCCATTCTTCTCATTGGAGGCAATGAGCCGTCCAGCGGCCGGAGCTCCCCTCTCCCTTACCGGCCCGACAACCGCCCTCTAACTCCAACTTACGCTCAGGCCCCTAAACATTTCCATGTTCCAGGTAGGAGCTGACACTGTGTGTCTGGTGTCGTGTCTCGGTGTAGAACGTAGCCTTGTAACCTCGTCTGTCTCCATTCCTCATGTTCCTTCATCAAGACATGCACAGTCAACCAAAAACTAAATTGCAGGATCTGGCCTTCTGAATGATCTGAACTGAAGGTGGTGGGACCAAGTTGAAGGCCTAAGTTTTCAATTAAAACCATTTTTGTTTTTATGGCTGGGCATTAAAGCCAGGGCCTTACTTGTACATACTGTATGAGTGCCAGCTCGCTGAGCCACATACCCAGCCCTCAAATGTCCTTGTAGAGACTGTGAGGAGAGTGGGGGGCAGAGCTGGTAAAGACCAACAGGAAGGGCTGGGTTTTTCCTCTGTCAGACTGTGGTTCAGGGGCATTCACAAATAAATAATCCTGAGAGGGGTCTAGCTATCTCATCCTAAGATGAACCACACTGTCACCCGAGAATCCCTTCAGAGTCGTAACATTGGATCAGCCGGGTGGTGTTTCTGTAGTAGGCAGGGAGCAGGTCACCTGAACAGTTTACCAACATATCTTGCAATTTAGGCTTGGCACAGCAAGCTTTGCCCTCGTCACAGTGCTCAAATAGTAACGTGCCATCAAAAGCTGGAAAACCAGCGGGCACAATGCGCACGCCTTGAATCCCAGCACTGGGGAGGCAGAGGCACGTGGATCTCTGTGGGTTCAAGGCCAGCCTGGTCTATAAAGTGATTTTTCAGGACAGCCAAGGCTACACAAAGAAACCCTGTCTAGAAAACCAAAACAAAACAAAACAAATTTAAAAAAAAAAAACCAGAAAACCCAGAGCCTGTCACTATCCTGACATTCAGGGTCAGCTCAGTCCGTAAGAGTGACCGACCATCTGAGGCCACCAGAAGTTTCATCAACTGCCACTAGGTTCCTATTACTAAGCCTACCTGGAATCTCTGTTCATCATTTTCTTCGAATTCTGAATGTACCCAGAAAATCAGGAAGGCGCAGTGAGATTGGAAACACTCAGCTAGGACTGTCTTTTTCTCATTAATCTTGAAAACCGTTATGTACATTTGAAGTTTTTTATATGAAGGATTCCCCTCCAAGGTACAGTACCTAAGACAAAGGGGGAACAGAAAGAGAACTTTGGAAATATCCGAACACTTTTAGTCACAGTGAAATGGTGGCTTAGTCAGACCGAGTCTCCGCAGACATGGGTAGCATTTTGTACTGCTTTTTTTTTTCCTGCTTGCTTCTTAACACAAATTTGGCTTCTCTGGATTAGGACTTTGTGTATCATCCCCAGTGTTGCTGTGTGTATTCTTAGCTTCTCCACATCGCTGTCCATTGCTCCTCTCATTAACTGAAATTGTAAATTGAGCCACCGGACTCCGGGTAGCTCAATTTCTAGACAGTAGCGATTTGGGGATTATTTTTCCCCAAACTGGTTACGTCTTCCTCCTCCACTGCGTACATCGCTTCCTGTCTCGATCCCACTTTCAGTGAAGTCTGTGTGTGAAATAAATGGCTCATGAATAAGAGGCGCCTCTCTGAGCGCTAGGATGTATTACAAAGGCTCCCACGTCACTTGTGTGTAGATTCGCTCATTTCTGTGGTCTGTTCTGCCAGTGGACTCAGTCTTTGTAATACGAGGGTAGCCCTCTGGTCGTTTTTGTTCCTGAGTCTTCCGTCCCCACCCTCTGGTTGGCCTAGTCATTGCTTTGTTTTCTTTTTCTCCATTTCTGAGCTGGTTCCCATAATCACACATCTTTGCTTTTCATTTCCACAGATCAAGGGATCAACATTTACCGAAAACCTCCCATCTACAAACAGCATGGTAATGCTCCCTTCCTCAGTTCTGAAACGGCGGGTCAGCTGGGCTCTGTTCTCTTCCGAAAGGCTTGCCTGATGCAGTTTAGGATGACTCAAACTGGGGCACGCCGCGCGTTATGTATGCCCTTGTACTCTGACAGGATACAAATACTGACTTGAAATCCATGTGCCTGGTAGAGAGCTCAATTAGGAAGTTTCTAACCCACTTCTGATCCCGTCAAGCGGGGAATCATCCCGTCCGCAGAAAGGGGAGTTGTGGTCGCACAAAAGCAAATAGCCTATGACCTTTCTTCAGCCATTGAGTAACTTAACTGACTTTTAAATAAACTTGATGAACTTGCAACTAGTTCAAATAATTAAAGCTAGTAAAAATAAAACACCTACTAAAGGCACGAACCCCATAGTAGGCAGGGGAACAAGCTGAGGCGAGAAGAGGGTCCATCCCATACTGCAGATGTGGCTGTGTGGTTCATGGGCGTAATAAACCCTCTGTTTTTGTGTTCTCGTCTGTAAAGACCAATGATTTAGATAATGTGTCTCTTATATTCCTAGAAGTGAGGAATCACCAAGGTGGATTTATTACTGTGTTTTCATTTTCTGGGGATATAGGTCTTCTAAACCCAAGAAACCACAGTATTTTCTGCGAGTTTCTTTTTTTTTTTTTTTTTCTGGCCACTATCAAGACTGTCTGGATTTATCTGCCATAAATCTGTGGCTTAGGTAGATGGCCCAAAGTGGCTTTTCAGTGAGTTCTGAAAATTACATATTAATTGTGTTTGGAGATTTGAAGGCTGTCCATAGAATCTAGTTAGGAATAAGTAAGAATTCAGATTTCAGCTGAAAATAAAGAAGGAAAAACATTCAGACCAACATTCTAGGGAGAGGAAAAGTGTGTATTGTTTGGTTTTCCTTTTCTTTTTTGTTTCAAGGTTTTACATCCTGTGCTTGCATTTTAAGTTTATTAACATTGTTTTTGTTTTTGTTTCTTTATGGTTTAATGTCTTCCCACACACTCATTAACATGTGAATGTTAACTACTGACTTCACCATGCTAATGCGTAAGTAAGTACTGTTTGAAGTCATGCTTTTTTATTTTCCTTTAACAAGAGATCATCCAGAGTTAGACTTAGCTGCTTAGAGATGTCTGTAAATTAAAGTCTCTAGTCCCTAGCGCCCTAAACAACCTTCAGACCGGAGCCCAGAGGTTGGAGAGTGCTGGACTCCCTGGGGAAGGAATGGCGGTTCTTCCATGATAATCATTTGGCAGAAGTCCTTGTTTTAGGCCTACTGTGTGTAATTAATCAGTGGCAGAACTGGGGCAACACTTTCCTAGGCATGTTTGCAGAACTCTGCTCATGCCAAAGAAATAGATATCGTGCCCCAAATTTATACCTGTGCCCTGGAACATTTGCCAGGAAAATTGAACGTCACCTTTCTTCATCTTTACATAGAAGTCCAGTCTTGTGCTGACACTCTGACCCCTCCAGGGCGGACACGATGTTTCCTAAGCCAAGATTCTTTTTTTTTCCCATTAAGTTAATGATTCTGAGACACACTGCTTCTTGCTCAGCCAAGACCCTATCCCTTATCATTGGGTAGCCTTGGTCAAGTCACAGGAGCGAGTCAAAGGCCAGAAGGTTCCTGAAAGAATTGGAATATTCATAAAGTTGTTTCCCGACTTAAAAATGTGAGCCCTAAAGAAAAGTAATTTAACTTGAGCCTTAATAAACATGTTTTAAAGTGCCAGACAAGTTTGCCAAGTCAGTTGGAATTCGGGACTGACTACTCAACCCGGTTGGTTTTGCTGATTCTGTGATTGGATCTGGGGCTCGAAGCCGGGGAGTCCTCCACTAAGCATGGCCATTACAAACCCTGGGAACTAACGTTGCTTGCCTGGGCTGCTCTCGTTTTCACTTGGCCACCTCCCTTGTTTGAACAGACCCCTGAACAACAGTGAGTCTGGGGGTAACCATAAATCACACCGAGGTCCTGCAAAGCCAGAACTGGGTTTCTCCGTTTCAATTTCTCCTAAGATTGAAAGACCCACAGAGAGTGTGTAAAGGCTTCATAAACTAGATTAGCATATCTGTGGCTTCTGCCCCCCAAATACAGAGCCCAGCCCCTCCCTAAATATTAACAACTACAGCCAAATACGGCTTTTCCTGCTTCCTACTTAGCTCTTTAATTTCAAATTTGAACTCAAATTTCTAATTGTCAAAATGTCTAATACCAAGAATATTTATAAATTAGAGAGTAGACAGTTCTATGGTGGCTAGAATGTTCAGAGTTCTGGCTATGAAGAATGGAAAATCCTGTCTGTGGGGTGGTACCACCACCACCTTACAGACCCATAGCTAAGCATCCCTGGTTCCCACCTAGATGCAGCTGCCTTGGCAGCCCAGAGCAAGGCTTCAGAAGACATCATCAAGTTTTCCAAGTTCCCAGCGGCCCAGGCGCCAGATCCCAGCGAGATACCAAAGATTGAGACGGACCACTGGCCTGGTCCCCCCTCTCTTGCCGCCGTAGGTATGCAACCGATACAGCTAAGTCAAACAGACGATTCCTAGGAGAGTGCAAAATTGAATTGCCTAAAAACATGCAAAGAAATGTCACAAAGATGTGTAAGGAAGGCATATAGACCAAGGGGTAGAATAGTGAAAAGAATGAATGTGACGTCAGTGTGCATGCAAAATGCTTAAAAGTTATAAAACTCTGCCTCCCACGGCCTGGCTGTACACAGAGCACCCAAAGATCCAGAACTGGTCTAAAACTCACGGCTTGCATGGACTGACCCAGCTGTCTGTTGAACACAGTTAGCCAGAGCCTGCCGTCAAGAGCACTGTTCTGGAGAGCAGAGCGGGTGAAGTTGTGGGCACCCACTGTAACGTGACTTTCCCCAGTTAAGTTTGTTTTAGACCGTGTCTGGACTGTCTTCCTCACTGCTAACAGGCAGCCTTCACACTGTCACCCTCTCCCTGCTCTGCCAAGGCATCTGCTCCTCTGCCAAGAAGGGCTGTAGTAGGCATCCCGGAGTGTAACTTGTGTGTGAATTTACATCTGTCATTCCATGATCCAGCGCTCCAATGGCAATTGGAACATGTCCATGTCCTTCTTCGCTTTCTGCTTTCCAGTATGTCTGCGTCTTTACCATTCTGTCCTTAGTGAAATCACTCAAGCCTGTAGAAATGGATTACCAAGGCCAGTAGCTAAAACTGGAACAGAAGTTCATTTTAAAGTAATTAATAGTTATAGAAATAGTTGAAGAGAAATACATTCTCATTAACCACAAATATTCTATAATTAGGTTGATGAGATGTATCTACTTCTTACAAACTTTGGTCTATCGATTTTTATTTAATAAAATAAAGAAAAAATCCACATTGACGTTTTTAAGCCTAACAATGAAGTATCTGTCAATCTCTGCCCTTCAGGAAGCTTCAGGGCTCCTAGGTTTCTACCTCAGCTACATTGCTTAGTAGGTTCAGAGAGAGGGAAAGTCATCATCACTGAATAGCCTGGCGTTGCCTAGAATCCTAAAGTGAGGAAAATGCCTGCTCCATTCATCAGAATAGTGAAAAGCACAGCTATTGACAAACGTTTATTTTTATTAGATTAGAAAAAGGTCCTGTTTGCTCGGCCAGGTTCATCGAAGCGATTTAGGGAAAACGGCGCTTTCTTAAGCCCTCCAGTCGCTCGGACAGATGCCTCCCGGAGGCCAGAAGGGATGTGTCTGCTGCAGTGTAGTTCCAAAGTCGCTGAGCTGTAGGAACCCTGGTTTTGTTGACCTGCCTATTAGTGGCAAATTCTTTTGTGACTGATTTTTACTATGTGTGAAAAGGAAAATTACAGACCTCGCCTTTAAAAGAAGCACAGCAAGTGTCCTTTTTAATGGATTTACTAAGGGTAGAAGAAAAAGTGGCAGTTTTCATTAAAGAGTCTAAAACCAGGAAAAGCGGGAACTGCAAGTTTTAAAAACTTGCCACAAGATGGTGACTGTCCCTGTAATGTGTAGCTATATAGATGTGTTTGGAATCCTTGCTAGTTAAATGACCCTCGGGTCATCAAGTGATAGCTGGAGGTACTCACCTCTCTCTCCACTTAGTATAATGTTGATGATGCCTTGGGACTCGGTTGCCATGGCAAGCCCAGGTCTAGTTAACAGGCAGGTGTTGAAAGGCCAAATCCCCACCTTGGCTGCGTTGCACACTGAACTAGCACATCAGACGAGCCTTGAGAAGCCAGCCCACGGTGCCGGGTTGGTGGTGGGTATTTTCTCCCGCGGTATTGTGCCCGTCATCATGTGGAAGCCTGCTGCCCACCTTACCAGCCTGACAGACAGCCAGGTGGACTAGACCGCTAAGATTCCTCTGTCACGGGGCTGATGTGAGAAGTTGTCTTTACTGTGGAATTAGGAACTGACATGAGACGCAGATCTAGTGGCAGAGAGGAAGATGAGGAGGAGCTCCAGAGACGCCGTCAGCTTCAAGAAGAGCAATTGATGAAGGTTTGTCCACACTGCCGCCCTCAATTCCGTTCCCAGTACCACCATCTGCACACCACCAAGGGAAGTAGGTGGCGGTCCCCGGCCTGAAGGGCTTGCAAGGCATGGCAGGCATCTGGTGATCCGACGTGGTAACAGTGAGGCTGGAAGGTTAGAGGGTCACAGAATGCAGGGAGCACTTGACTATGGGGTAGGCGGACCAGTTGACAGGATACGGAGGGTTCCTGCAGACCAAGGTGGTGTATACCCAGGGGCATGCCGGTCTTGCTAGAGGGATTTCCTTGGGATGACATATTGATCCAAATCTTTCCTCAGGACAGAATATATATCTGGAATGATAAGGTACCAACTGGTCTGCCACCAAGAGCCCTCCTCCCCCCACTCCTTGCTCGGACCTTTGGCGCCTCAGAGGGCTAGTGAATTCTAATCTCAGACCACTAAGGGGCTAATGCATCCCTTAAAATGGTGTTCTCTAAAGATGCTTGACATGCACGTGGTGTTGCATGCATGCGTGCGTGGGAGAAGGGAGGGAGAGCAGCACGTCTGTGTAAAGTGCACACAGCAGAGGTGGGCATAAGTCAGGAGACGGAGCGGGGACGCCTCGTGGGCGCACGCTGTTTGTTTCCTTCTGGATTTTCTAAAGTATGTGCAAGCATATATTCCTTTTTTAGTGTTTTATTATAAGGCAAGCAATGCAAATTCTTAATCTCTCCCTCCTGTATCAAAAATCATCCGATGTGTACACATGCCGAGGCCTTTGGGGAGGGCAAAGGATGGAAGGCGGCCTTTTAAGATGGAGCCTGGCTGGGGAAGAGAAGCTTCACGGCTGGGAGAGCCAGAGCCCGTCCTCCCTCTGAGGGAGCACAGGCTCCGAGCAGGAAAAGCAGTTGTTCATGACAGCAAGTGCATCGCGTCTCTTCTTTTCCGTTCCTTTTTTCTTCCTGTGACTAGCTCAACTCAGGCCTGGGGCAGTTGATACTGAAGGAGGAGATGGAGAAGGAGAACAGAGAAAGGGCGTCCCTGCTGGCCAGTCGCTATGACTCTCCCCTGCACTCAGGTGAGCAGCGGACCCCTGCCTTCTGTGATGTAAGGGTGGCCGAGCCACCTGCCTGCTACCTAGGAGACAGGACCAGCTGTATGACCTTCTAACCCCTTGAATCCCTTCGAGTGTGAGATTCTGTCTGTGTGAGTATGTAACGCTACAACTACCTAGGTCAATACATTTCACAAAGATTGTCCCGTCCAGAGATGCAGAGCTCTTGAGCTTTAGATGGTTTGGCTCCCTCCATAGCCAAGCTGCCTCTCGGACTCCTGTGCCTTCACAGATGTGGTTCTGCAGCCCAGGCCTCGCAGGACCCCAGCTGTGACCAGCTGTACCATCTTGGTTTCTTACACCATTGGTTTCCGTCTCAGTTGCTGCTGCCATCTCATACCACACCTGGTGTAGGCACCCACATGTCCCTAGGCTCGAGGCCTTGCTCTGCATACTTTCTTAGCTCCTTTTTTTTTTTTTTTTTTTTTTGTCTCCTATAACACGTAAATAATGGTGCTCTTAGGATTGAGGGCTCAAAGTAAGAAGGTACACTTAGCTCCCATCTGGGTTGGGGAACCCCACGGGACCACTAGCTTTAGCTCCAGCTGGGTTGTGTCCTTCCTAAAGATGATCACGCGTCTACTCCTGCATGCTCCCCAAGAAGGCAGTGTGTTGTGAACACTGGAACCCACTATTAGTTGAATTCTTTTCCCTAAGTCTTTCAATTGCACAAGATCACTGGCAGTCGCACTGAAGCACTAGAAAGTTCTCTCCCTTTATTCCTCATCCAGCCTCACATGCTCCATCATCAAAAACTTCGTCTCTCCCTGGTTACGGCAAGAATGGCCTTCATCGGGTAAGACTTCCATCAACTAATGGTGTCTGTATGTCTCCCTCCCTCAGTCTGTACTGACACATCATTGGAATAATCTGACTCCCTTTTATGCATTTTAACTCTTTGTTACATTTTTATTATTGTGTATGCATGTCAGTATGTGCATGTATATGTGTGTGCCGCATACGCAGTGATGCGTGTACAGAGGGCATCTTGTGGGAATCAGTCCTCTCCTTCCACTATGTGAGTCCCCCACATGGAACTCAGATCATCGGGCGTGGGCAGGTACCTTTACGCATCAGCCATCCTGCCAGCCCCTGAGGAATCTCTTGCTCTTGCTGCTGGGATACAAGACACACTGCTACCTGCTCAGCCTCTTGGTAAATGGCTTGGAGTTGTGAGCAAAATAAAATACTTCTTTTTCAAGAAGATGAAATTGACTTTGAATGGCTTGTGTAAGGACAAGAAACTAAATTAAGCAATAGCAGGCAACTTTTTTTTTTTTTACCATAAGGCAAAAATAATCACTTGATGCACAATCTCTATAGAGTTGGCGACAACCACCTTTCCTCACCAAGCCTACAAAAATTACAATTATGTAATTATCAGATATAATTTCTATAAATACTTTGTGGGGATGGAGCAGCATCTCTCTATGTAGTCCTGGCTGTCCTGGAACTCACTATGCAGATCAGGCTGGTTTTGAACTCACAAAGATCCACCTGCCTCTGCCTCCTGAGTGCTGCGATTAAAAGCACCTTTAGAAATACATTTGTATCTATGAACAAGAAATACTTGCTCTATAAAAGCCTGCTGGATACCTCAGATGCCTGCAAAACACTGCAGTTTCATAGTTTGAAGAATAAATAAGATAAATAATGACCACCCAGGATTTTAGCCTGGGAAAGATTCTTAGGATCTTCTAAGTCTGCTCTCCCACCCCCAAATCTAAAACGACCACTGGAGAGTTTCCAATGATAGTGTTTCCCTCATTGCAGCCGGTTTCCACAGACTTTGCTCAGTACAACAGCTACGGAGATGTCAGTGGTGGAGTTCGAGGTAAGGATCTGAAGGGAGGCCAACCATGACAATGTCACTTCTGGTGCCCTTGTTCAAGTGAGGGTATGTAGTCACTAGCACACTGCCTATGTTCACGCTCTGTGTATCCCACAGTAGGGCCACAGCCCTCTTCTCTGAGTTAGTAACAAACACAAAAACATCAGGAGTCTCTAGGTCAGTGGTTGTCAACTTGTGGGTTGCAATCCCTTTGGGGTCAAACGATGCTTTCATGGGGGTCACCTAATGCCATTGGAAAACACAGATATGTACACGATGATTCATAACAGTAGCAAAATTACAGTTACAAAGTAGCAATGGAAATAATGTTATGGTTGGGGTCACCACAACATGAGAAACTGTATTAAAGGGTCCCAGCATTAGGAGGGTTGAGAACCACTGTTCTAGATAAATACAAGCATGGGAAGCCGGTATCTAAGCTTCATCCATTGCCCTTCTACACGCTGAGCACTCTAGTGAGGAGCGGCCACTGCCCTCAAAGAGCATGTGGTGACAGCAGAGAGGACGGCGTTTGAACTGATGCCTGAGGCTGAAGCAGGCGTCTCCTGGCTGCAGGGAAACCAGTGGTTCAGGAGTGAGGAAACAGCACAGTTCGCTTGGGTGTTTGAGAAGTTATGGTAGAATACAGTGTTACTGTTGGTGATTCCGTGGTGTTCTCGTGGTCTTTCCCTAATGTTTTTTTTTTTTCCTTTTTAGACTACCAGGTATGGATGGCTTTGTCTTCCTTGAGTTGGCCACACGAGACAGAACATTCCTTGTCCAGTGCATGCTGCTGCTTCAGGGGAACGGTTTCTGTTGGGAGGATGGATATGGTGGTTGACTGGCTAACGGTTACTCCGTAGCTGGA
Organism: Peromyscus maniculatus bairdii; assembly: GCF_049852395.1. Taxonomy (NCBI): domain Eukaryota; kingdom Metazoa; phylum Chordata; class Mammalia; order Rodentia; family Cricetidae; genus Peromyscus; species Peromyscus maniculatus. Next base: position 210,318,800 of record NC_134852.1, on the reverse strand, counting down.
AGGAGCAGGCATTGTCTGGTAGCCAGGTCAAGATGTCACTGCAGACCTTTCTGGTAGGGTGTGAGCTGGGCCAGGTGTGAGAGCACTCTTCCCTGGCTGGGCAGAAGTGAGTGGCCTCATCGACGTGGGTGTGGGCAGAAGTGAGTGGGCTCATCGGTGTGGGTGTGGATAAAAGTGAGTGGCCTCACCAGCGTGGGTGTGGGCAGAAGTGAGTGGCCTCATCGACGTGGGTGTGGGCAGAAGTGAGTGGGCTCATCGGTGTGGGTGTGGATAAAAGTGAGTGGCCTCACCAGCGTGGGTGTGGGCAGAAGTGAGTGGGTTCACCGGCGTGGGTGTGGGCAGAAGTGAGTGGCCTCACCAGCATGGGTGTGGGCAGAAGTGAGTGGCCTCGCCGGTGTGGGTGTGGGCAGAAGTGAGTGGCCTCACCAGCATGGGTGTGGGCAGAAGTGAGTGGCCTCGCCGGTGTGGGTGTGGGCAGAAGTGAGTGGCCTCGCCGGCGTGGGTGTGGGCAGAAGTGAGTGGCCTCGCCGGCGTGGGTGTGGGCAGAAGTGAGTGGGTTCACCGGTGTGAGTGTGGGCAGAAGTGAGTGGCCTCACCGGCGTGGGTGTGGATAAAAGTGAGCGGCCTCACCGGCGTGGGCATGGGCAGAAGTGAGTAGCCTCACCGGCGTGAGCGTGGGTGTGGGCAGAAGTGAGTGGCCTCACCAGCGTGGGTGTGGGCAGAAGTGAGTGGGTTCACCGGCGTGGGTGTGGGCAGAAGTGAGTGGGCTCACCGGCGTGGGTGTGGATAAAAGTGAGTGGCCTCACCGGCGTGGGTGTGGGCAGAAGTGAGTGGGTTCACCGGCGTGGGTGTGGGTAGAAGTGAGTGGGCTCACCGGCGTGGGTGTGGATAAAAGTGAGTGGCCTCACCGGCGTGGGTGTGGGTAGAAGTGAGTGGCTTCATTGGCGTGGGTATGGGTAGAAGTGAGTGGCCTCACCAGCGTGGGTGTGGGCAGAAGTGAGTGGCGTCATCGGCATGGGTGTGGGTAGAAGTGAGTGGCCTCACCAGCATGGGTGTGGGCAGAAGTGAGTGGCCTCGCCGGTGTGGGTGTGGGCAGAAGTGAGTGGCCTCACCAGCATGGGTGTGGGCAGAAGTGAGTGGCCTCGCCGGTGTGGGTGTGGGCAGAAGTGAGTGGCCTCGCCGGCGTGGGTGTGGGCAGAAGTGAGTGGCCTCGCCGGCGTGGGTGTGGGCAGAAGTGAGTGGGTTCACCGGTGTGAGTGTGGGCAGAAGTGAGTGGCCTCACCGGCGTGGGTGTGGATAAAAGTGAGCGGCCTCACCGGCGTGGGCATGGGCAGAAGTGAGTAGCCTCACCGGCGTGAGCGTGGGTGTGGGCAGAAGTGAGTGGGTTCACCGGCGTGGGTGTGGGCAGAAGTGAGTGGGCTCACCGGCGTGGGTGTGGGCAGAAGTGAGTGGCCTCACCGGCGTGGGTGTGGGTAGAAGTGAGTGGCCTCACCGGCGTGGATGTGGGTAAAAGTGAGTGGCTTCATTGGCGTGGGTGTGGGTAGAAGTGAGTGGCCTCACCAGCGTGGGTGTGGGCAGAAGTGAGTGGCCTCACCGGCGTGGGTGTGGGTAGAAGTGAGTGGCCTCACCGGCGTGGATGTGGGTAAAAGTGAGTGGCTTCATTGGCGTGGGTGTGGGTAGAAGTGAGTGGCCTCACCAGCGTGGGTGTGGGCAGAAGTGAGTGGCCTCACCGGCGTGGGTGTGGGCAGAAGTGAGTGGCCTCGCCGGCGTGGGTGTGGGCAGAAGTGAGTGGCCTCGCCGGCGTGGGTGTGGGCAGAAGTGAGTGGGCTCACCGGCGTGGGTGTGGATTTTTAGTAGCAGTCTCTCGGGGCTTAGGTCCTGCCTTCTCTCAGTTGTCCCCAAATGAAGTGAAATAGGACTCTTAGCCACTGGGAAAGAACAGTTTGCTCCCCAACTCTTCTTTTCATCTTGTAAGACTGGGAGGGAGAGTGAGAAGGAAGAATAAATCCAAAGTAAGATAAAGAATGAAAAAGAGAAGAGAGTGTGATGGTGTATCCTGTAACCTCGGTACGTCTGAGGCTGCAGGCTCTAGAATTCAGGACCAGCCTGAGGACAGAGAGAGATACACACAGAAGCAAAATAATGGTAATAGACCTGCAGGTTTTTTTTTTTTTTTTTTTTTTTTGTAAGCATCCCTCCACCCAGGCAGCCTAAATCAGAAAATAGTCCATAGTTATCAGTCCATGATCTTTCTCCAACTTGATTACATAGTGTCACTCTTATTCTGTAAGGCTCTCAGTTTGAGAAGTCCATGGTAGGGAACATGACTTGATGGGAGGATCTGAGACCCAGCAGGAAAGTCAGGGGCTGCTCACAGCCCTCCCTGGGCTGCTGCTGAGATCTGATGCTCACCACTGAGGAGGCATTTCTGTTGCAGACCCTTCCAGATGGCCACATGCCAGCCATGAGAATGGACCGAGGCGTGTCCATGCCCAACATGTTGGAACCAAAGGCAAGTGTGATGGACTGCTCCTTTCCTCCTGAACACCACCACCTGTGGGCGATAGTGAGCTGTGCTTCCCTGTGCTTGCTGCATTCAGAGCCTGAGGGCCACCTGGTTCCAGGCCGGCACACCCAGACAAGCTTGTCCTAAAGTGTCGTGTTATTCCCCTGTTTGAGCCACACTCAGTGAGCAGATTTAAACCTTAACTGCCCACAGTACTCATCTCACAGTGGGGTACCAGCACCCCCTTCCCTGTGGCCTAGGTGTGATCTTGACCTCTGCCACATGCATTTCAAGGCATGTCCAATGCTGAGTGGAATGGCAGAGGCTTGCTCCAGATTTTGTGACCAATATGTCCTAGTTTGCCAGAAGTTTCTTTGTGTTAGTAACAAGCATCTTGCATACCACATCTGATTAGTTTTAGGCAAACTGACATGGCTGGTCATCCTAGCTCCAGAATGTTCTGTACCTCGAGGTATCTGATTGCCAGGCATGATGGAGCACACCTTTAATCTCAGAGATCAGGAGGCGGGGGTGGGCCGAATGATCTAAATTTGAGGCCAGCTTGGTCTACATAGTGGAGTTCTAGGCAAACTAGGGCTTCATAGTGAGACCCTGTCTTAAACAAAACAAAACAAAACAAAAAGGGCCAGAGACTTGATCTCCTTCATACCTGTAGTTGGGGCTTACTTCAACATGTCAGCTTCCAGAACACTGTTCTGGGCCCTGCTTGGCTGTGTGAATTCACAAGTCTGTCATAGCTAAGAGTGTTGAGCCCTGCACAAAGTTATCCTGTAGTCTAACAGCTTCATGGAAGAGATAATATGTGTGCCTACCACTTCAGATCTCTGCTAATTTGACCTTCCTGTCTCACTCATAGTAAGTTAGTATTCTTAAGTTCAGAAAAATCGTTCCCAAGGCACAAAGGCCCAGTGCAACATGAGTCACTGGTAGAGAGATGGGAATGTGTAAGAATCTGTCCCTGTGCCCCGAACACCAGAGGTTCTTCATATCTGTGCTAGACTTTAGGTTGCGCTTATGAATTGAGTGGATGAAAGTGTTCTAGACAAGGTGTCTGTCTTTCTCAGATATTTCCCTATGAAATGCTCATGGTGACCAACAGAGGGCGCAACAAAATCCTAAGAGATGTGGATAGAACCCGGCTGGAGGTAAGCAAAACAAAAACTTAAATCCCGGTACATCGCCCACAACACACACACACACCCCAGGATAGCTAAACAAATATAAATGTATTTTTCCAGGCGAAACCTAAAGTAGTGGGAACAAACAAATCAAAACAAAACAAAAAACCAGTCTCACCTTGTAGGCGGAACAAAGAGCTAACTAAGGGTCTCCAAGGGGATAAATCCATGGGTGGGAGTTTACATCGTCCGTCACTGCTCCTCTTAGTGCTCAGCATTTCCTCAGATGTCTAAAGGTGGGAAAGACCGGGCCGTTCTCAAAGTGTGAACTGTAAGGAGAGAAAATGGAAGGATGCCTCCACACCCCATCAGCACCAAGGCAGGCATCCCCTGGCTTCAGAGAGGCCAGTGGTCAAGTGCATGCCCCCGCATCTAAGTACACGTATGTCTAAGTCTACAGGAAGGTCAGCGTGTAAAAATGCCTGTTAAGATTTATAATGACCCTAGAGATGCAGTGCGGCTTAGTCATGTTTTTTAGAAATCCGATGCTGGTGTAATTAGGGCTGGAGTTATAGCATGGTCATCTCCATCACTCCCAAGATATTCCAGGTCCATATCTGCCTCATCTTTGTACCTTTCCATCTGAATGGCTTTCTTTTTTTTTGTTTTGTTTTGTTTTATTTTGTTTTGTTTTATTTTGTTTTTCAAGACAAGGCTTTCTCTGTGTAGTGCTGGCTATCTTGGAACTAGTCCTATAGACCAGGCTGGTCTTGAACTCACAGAGATTCGTCTGGCTCTGCCTCCTGAGTGCTGGGATTAAAGGCGTGCGCCACCACTGCCACTCAGCTCTGTATGAATGATTTTTAATTAAGAAACTGTTAAGTCTGCCCATCTCAGGAAGAATCAAGTCCATTCCACAACACAGGTCAGGCTAGCTCAGACAATTCTAGCCCATGTTAAAATGGGACTTCACAGGCGGTATGACCAATGGGAGATAAGCATCATTCTCTCCTGTTACTGGCCTGGAGGAAGCTCTAGGGCTCTCTCGGGGACCTCCCTGAAAGTCCCTTTCTCTTTGGCTGTTACTATCATCCGTTATTCTGTCTCTTCTCAACATGCCCAGGACCTCAAGTGACGGCTTCTGCTTCCAGCGTCACGAGTCACCTTCCTATTCCCAATAATCACTAGCCCAGCACCAAAGTGTAACAGTATTGACAGTAGTCTGCCAGATGTTTCCTCTGGTAGAGAGGACACTGTAACTGGCCATGCCTGGAAACCAAGCACCAGACAGAGGTAGCCACCTCTCTCCCGGGCCTGACTGGCTCTTCAGAATGATGTCGGTGTTTCTCAGGTTCTTCAGGGAGTTGATTCCAAGACCCCCTCTGTAGCTAGAGTTTTCCGGCCTTGCCCACAGTCAGGACAAATCTCTGTCACCCACCAGTCCCACAGCCGCTCAGACCCAACCAAGTAAACACAGAGACTTATATTGCTTACAAACTGTATGGCCGTGGCAGGCTTCTTGCTAACTGTTCTTATAGCTTAAATTAATCCATTTCCATAAATCTATGCCTTGCCACGTGGCTGGTGGCTTACCGGCGTCTTCACATGCTGCTGGTCATGGCGGCGTCTGGCAGTGTCTCTCTGCCTCAGCCTTCTGCTTCCCAGAATTCTCCTCTCTCCTTGTCCCACCTACTTCCTGCCTGGCCACTGGCCAATCAGTGTTTTATTTATTGACCAATCAGAGCAATTTGACATACAGACCGTCCCACAGCACTTCCCCTTTCTTTTTTTTAAAAGGAAGGTTTTAACTTTTACACATCTCCAAAGTCAGCTTGGTATATTTGGGAATTTGGGCGTAGCTTCTCTTACTACTTCCTGCTGGAGGGGGGCGCTGTATCTTATGGGGACACAAAGAAAATTTTAGGATCATGGAGTAGTCCGTGAGACTGTATCGTCTGAGCCAGTTGCCTTGAAACAATTCTGGATGTTGGATCATCTGAGCCATGGTGTCATCGAAGACCTTTCAGGTGGTCTTGGCTGGTCAAACCTAATGTATCTTAATCTGGAACAAATCCATAGCCTCTGGTTTTCTGTGGAAACAAAAGCAGAGCCTCCTTTCCAAAGCAACATATCCTTACATCCAAATTTTGAAGTTAAGGTACCTTTAAAACACACATTTTGGCATAACTCAACAGCTTTTGCAATCAAATGTTTCTCTTCAGTTACGAATATCAAAGAGAACATAATCCAGATTCTCTGTGTGGTAGCCATCTTTATGTGGCTTATGTTTTATATTACCTTGAGCCTATTGCTTTAAACTGCAGCCTTCTAAGCCTGAAACGGCGCTGTGGCTGCTGGCTCCACCCACTTCAGCTTCCCAACATGGCGGTGGTACGTTTTCCACCAGCTTTGGGAGCCATCAATTCTCAGAAATAGTGGGTCTATGCTTCTTATCAAAGCAGCGTGTAGGCCAGAAACCTCTTTTTGTTTTGTATTAGCAAAGGTTAAATCCACCATGCAGCTTAATGTGCCACTTGCAGAGGCCTCATTCCCGCCAAACTGCAGATCGAGCGCACACGCCAGGTACCCGCCAGTAACTCAAACCGGCAGCTGCCGCTTATTTGAGAGAGACAATTAGGAAGCTGTTTTTAGCTCCGTTTTAGAATCTTTTCTCAGGTTTTAGGTGGAAACTCTTGCCAACACGTTGGGCGCCACCCCTCCCTCAACAGATGACAGAGTTTGCAAGTCTTACAGATACGTGTTTATATGTTGACTCCACACGTCCCCCTGCATGTTTCAGATCATCTCTAGATGATGTATCCTGCCGAGTACAACCTAAATGATTAGTCTGTGCTTGCAGCACTGTATCGTTTAGGGCAGAATGACTAGGGACACCGTCTTTCTGCACACCCTGAGATCAGATGCAGTTTGCAAAGGGACACTTTTGATCTAAAGCGGGTTGAACTGGGGATGCAGAGGCCATGACTATAGAAGGCTGGCTGTGTCATAAACTGGAGAACACATCTCAAGGACTAACACCGTTTTCCTTCTCTCTCCCCAGCGTCACTTAGCGCCAGAAGTATTTTGGGAAATCTTTGGGATGTCCATACAGGAATTTGACAAGTTACCTCTTTGGAGACGCAACGACATGAAGAAAAAAGCTAAACTCTTCTAAGTCCCCCGAATAAATGACAATCAGGAAATGACTCTCGGTGGCGGTGGTGCCTAGAACCTTGTATTAAGGCCCAGAATCATCGATCAGAGAATTTGTTTGCTACCATCTCCCAGCAGTAACCCTGAGGGCAAGTCTGACCTCAGCACCCATGAGCCGCATCCTGGGCCAAGCAACCGTCATACTTGCCGAGCAGTGACGGGGTAGAAATGTCTATGTTCCCAAACTCAGCAGTAATGTCCACACGTACCTTGTCGCGTGACTATGTCCACAACAAGGGTCTTCTTTCTCCTTTTATTTTCCCCTGTAACCGATGTCTAACTTAGTGCTGCGTCTACCTGTAAAGGTCTGTAAGTGTCCTTAGGAAGCCACACAGGAAGAAATGACTGGGAGTCCCAAAGTGTGAATCTACTTATTATGTAGCACTGTGGCTGAGGAGGAGTCGGAGGCCAGCACTGATGTGAAGCAACAACTTGGCCTTTCCTTGGCAGCCTCCCTCTGCTTTGCCTGGGCTCTGGGGGAAATAGAACGCCCTCAGGGAACCGGGTAGTTCTGAGTGCGCGGCTGAGTACCAGCAAAAATGATTTGAATGAGCTCCTCTTCCTGTGTGCTGGGACCTGGTTGGCCAACTGCTAGGGGGAAAAAATTAAGAGAAAAGGAAAAGGAAAAGGAAATGAAGGAAGCCCGCCCTCCCTGAGCGTCCTTTCTCCTGTGCATTGACAGGAGCCGGTGTGTTTATCTTTGCAGAGGAAAGGCAAAATGAGTTTCCAGACTGGTCCGGCTGCTGCTGGGTGACTTGTGCCCATGAGTCATGTCTCTCTTAGAAAATCTGTGCCCTACTACCGTCACAAGCTCTCCCCCTCAGTGTCCTCTGCTGTCTGTCTGTCTGTCTGTCATCTGATGGGTCAGGTCAAGCCCTGGCTGATACAGTGTTTTAAGGGCATAGCCTAATTTTTCTCCTTCAGATCTCTGCAACCCGAAGTAGATTGCTTCAGACGGGTTTCATTCATGTGGCCTGGTTTAAGTTTCCTTCTTGCCCCAGCACAACTGACATGTCGGCGTGTGCTCATGCCTGTGTGTGATTCACCCAGGGAAGTCCTGTGAGTCTATATGTGCGTCTTTGTGACCTCTGCTTGAATGTTTCCCACACTGTCCTGTGGCTCTGGAGAGGGCTTTGCACAAGAGCATGTGCCCCGGAGATCAAGAGTGAGGCAGCCTCCGGAGGCTGCAGAGACCAGCACGCCCGGTGAGCTGCAGAGACTCACGCTGCAGACCACGGAAGTGAGGCCAGGGCAGTTTAGGGCTCAGAGCATCTGTCTCCCTGGACTCCTTTCACACTCTACAGCTCTCAGTGCAAACTGGAACCCAGTTCTTTCATTAGAATGTGTGAACAAGGCCACATCGTAAGGACTGGTGTGAGCTGGATTATGACGAATCTCTCCAGATTCACAGGAAAGAGGTCAGGTCACGCTGATTCTTCTGCTGTGGGGCTCTTCTTGGGAATTTAAGCTCTGAGATAAAGCCACGGGAGAAAGCATTTGAATTCATTCGTAATCACCACTCAGCACAAAATGCAGAAATTCCTTCGAGGATTAGAGTGACTGGCTGTGTGCTGACATCAGTAAAGAACAAGCCACATAGACTCGGAGCCCATGCTACAGACCTGTGACTTGTGGCCTGTTCCTGCGGGTTATGCCGCTACACTCTTGCAAGGCAGTTAAGTATGAGAACTTCCTTCACAAGCCCGCATGTATAGACCTGTTAGTGCAGTTAGCAAGAGAGCCATACGGCCAGTACTGTGCACCCTGAGTAGACGGGTCCACTCCTCTTGGTTGGGAGGCAGGTTGCAAATGGTGGGCTCCCAGGGCAGGTCTCTCACTTTTTGCCATGTTTTCATTGCTTTGCTCTCGATGCCCTCTCCAGCACTGAGTGACTCAACACAAGGCTGTGTCACCTGGTTCTCATGTCCCCCCTGGAGTATGCGAGATGGAGAGTGGGGTGCCTCCATGTTTCCCTGCCACAGAGAGCCAAGGTGGCCTGGTGGGAGACATTGTTTAGCCAGCGTGGAGATGACAAATGGCCCATTTGCACTGGTTAAGATGTTGCTACTCACAATCATGCAGGTGAGAAAAACCAAAGCATTCAGGAGACAGAGGCATCAGCAGAGGAAGATGCTGATATTTTGCACCTGCTCTCCATAAAGTTCATGTGGCTCTGTCTTGACATAGGAAAATTCAGCTGGAAGAGGCGTGCAGGGCAGGGACAGTCCTCCTCTCTATTACAGAGAACTTTGAGTAAGTTAGAGGACCTGCCTAGGATGGCAATGATGACTGAAGAATTGATCTTAAAGTCTTGCAATAACAAAATCCTGCTTTCTTGACCATTTGAACTCAGTTCCCCATCTAAGTTAGGGAAAAAGTTTTGCATCCTCTATCAGCATACTAGTTCATTTAAATTGTGTCATGTAAAAATGTCTTGCTAGAAAACACCCGTAGGAACCCCACCCGCCCTGGGAAAGGAGTGTTGGAAAGTGTCATACTGGGGTCTCACTCCATCCCCTTGTAGATTCCAACCAGACCTAATGTTTGGGCTGTGGCGCCCTATCTGTGGTATTAAAGGGATCCACGTGATTTCCCTGGGCATGCCCAGACCACAACACTGGAGAGGAGTGGTGGTCACTTTACTCCAACCCTGCTGGACACAGGAAATTTCCAGTTGCTAAACATCAAAGCAGCTTGTTCACTTAGGGAGAATTCAGTGTATGGCAGACTTGGTGCGTACGGACATTAAGGGCTATATTTCTTAGCATTTGACTTACTTGTGACTTGAAGTGTGTGCAGAATGCATGGCCATGTGGTAGCCTCAGTCAGTGCTTCCTTCAAAACTTCTCTAAGAGAGTCCAGGCTCTCATGTTGTCTTCCTGTGCAACTTATTAGAGATACGAAAAGCCTTTGAAAACAGCTAGCTCTGCATTTTCATACTGTGTGGAGTTTGTTATGAAATATTTTTAATACGGCTCCTTCAACAACTAAACATGAACTGCCTGTTCTCCGAAACCCCAAAGAGAAAAGCTGCAGCTGGTGGGTACTACGGTGCAAAAAAAGGGGGGAGATAGTTTTCTATCTGTCCTGACCTCTGTTCCCCCCAAGTCCTGATCTGTTGCCTCCAGCCTGAGCCTTCCCTCCCAAGGCACAGCCCCACCCGTCATTTCCGTCCGTCTGTCCACTGTCGGTCGCCACCAGCGTGGAGAGGCTCAGCTGGTGATGTTTCTAAAACAGACTACTTTGAAGCAAACATCTTTTTCTAAAGGTAGCTTCGCCAATGATGCTGTCAGATGATGCTTTTGCAAGTTTAAAAGAATTCAAACTATCCTCTTTTGAGTCTTTGTTAAAAAAGAAAAAAAAAATCTCAAGCAAACCTAGAGTGGCACTCCAGGGCATGCTGCAGGAAGCTGGCCCGGCTCCAGGCTGTGTGCTCCAAGAGCCCTGGCTCTGAAAAGATTGCTGATAACTGTTTCTTCTCTACTTTGTGTGCCCTTCTCAATTTTGAGTTACATTTTTTTCTTCTTTAGACAAACCAAGGCTTTGTATGCTTCAGATTCACTCTTTTGTGCCCCTTTGAAGAACTCTCTCTCCAGAAGCAGAGGGTCAGGGCTGTGGATTTGCAGCACTGTGTCTCCAGATGGCACTGTGCGGGGAGGAACACCCACCTCTCCCGGAACAGGAGGACAAGCAAGCCTGCAGCATTTAAGAGATCGCTGCTCCATTTTCTCCCTGTGGAACAGAGGGACACGGTGACAATTAGATTGCTTTCACTTGTGTGTGTGTTTAACATTGTAGCAAATTCACAAAGAAAGGGACAAGTGGCTGTTCGAGTTGAAGCTTTCTAAGCAGCGAATGTGTGCACAATAAAGTTCAACAAAGCCAACTTTTCCCCCGGGAGCTTAATGCAATCGAATGGCAGTTATCATGAAATAAAATGCTTTTCTGTGTCTCTTCCGAGTGGCAGTCCCATGAGTCACTTTCCATGGGTGAAAGATAGAAAGAGACAAGCCTATATGCACTGACATTCAGAAAGGTTATGATTATACATGGAAATAGTTTACCTGTGGAAGAGGAGACAGTTGCCCACAGAACTGATGTTTTGGGGAGTTCTCTGTATAGATTGTGTCTGGTGGTAAATGTGGGGGTTTCCATGAGATGCCAAAGACTCTGCATCGAATCTCTTCTAATTTGGTTAATGGGATTACTTTGACCTGCTGAAAGGCCTACCCACTCTTCCTTCCTTCCTCCCCTCCCCTTGTGATACGAAAGCAAATGTTGAGAAGTTTTTGAGAAGCTGTGCTGTGTTCCCTGTGGACTCGAGCTGGTGTGTGCAGCGCCCGGGCACCTGGTGCTCAGGTGCAGTGGAGAGCTCGGCCTGCGGGCCCTGCCCCTGCACCCTGATGTGGGCAGCACACACCCCTCCTTCACCACTGTACTCAACTCTGTGAATAAAGCTCTGTGCTTCCGCCCTGACCGCCTCCGGCACTGGTTTGTTTCCTGCTCCCATTGGTCTTTTGGAAGCTTTGGCCCAATTTTTAAAGTGTCGACCAAACTTCCGGGAACCAGAACAAAGAGTGAAGCCACAGATATAGCAGGGTGTTTTAATACTTAAAAATGTATTTTAATTGTATATGTATGCACACCTGCAAGCATGTACAGGAGTAGTTGGCATTAGATCCCCTGGAGCCAGAGTTCCAGGCAGGTGTGAGCTGCCTGAAGTGGGTTCTAGAAACTGAACTCTGGTCCTCTGCAAGAGCAGTACATGTTCTTAAACACAGAGCCGCCCCTCCATTCTACTTGGTGTGTTTCTGCCCTATTCACTGATGACAGGACATGTTCAAATAACACAGATACTATCCAGTAGTTTGTTCAGTAATTCAGACCATAATGACAAAGTTGACTAGAGATGAATTATCAACTGGTGTCTTAGTTGGAATTTCTATTACTAGGAAGAGACACCATGACCACAGCAACTCTTACAAAGGAAAACATTTAACTGGGGGCTCAATTACAGTTTCAGAGCTTTAGTCCATTATCATCACGGGTGAAGCATGGCAGCATGCAGGCAGGCATGGTGCTGGAGGAGGAGCTGAGAGTTCTACACCCTAATCCACGGGCAACAGGAAGTGAACTGTGTCAGTGGGTGTGGCTTGAGCATAGGAGACCTTAAAGCCTACCCCTACAGTGACACACTTCCTCCAACAAGGCCACACCCCCTAATAGTGCCACTTCTTATGGGGGCCATTTTCTTTCAAACACCATAACTGGGGTACTCAGTAGCACTGAGCATGAAAAGACCCTGGATTCAAGACCCACCCACAAACACATCTAGTAGCAATCATATACTGCAGCTAGAACTGATATTTGATCTGTTTGTGACACAGCAGTGAGTCTTATCTTGGAGATGAAACTGAAGACTTGAGGATAAGGCTTTGAGCCACTGAGCATGGGCCATTGCAGTCACCTAGAACACAGTGGGGGAAGCATCTTCCAGTCCCCTGCTTTGTGAAGAAAATCTCTCTTACCTGGGAGCCAGAGACGGGCTGTTCACCAAGTAAGGTTGTCATGTTGGTTAGCTTCTCTCAGAGAACAGGTCAGGAGGCCCAGGCTCCAGTCCACCCAGCTTGGCTTCCACCAGCACCAATGCCTATCCCTAGCTTCACCACCAGGGGTCACCTGTAGTCCTTGTTATGACCTCGTTGCCCTGGGCTCTGGTGACCGATCACCTTTTAGTTTAAGTTGACTCCTTTTGCTTTGATGAACAACCCTCACAGCAAAGTTCCCTTCACACAGAATGATGTAGAGTGGGCAATGGTCAAGGCAGGGCCACTTCCCTCCTTCCGTACTCTGCCTTTGGCTTCCACCCAGGCGCACCGTGTTTGTTCCCACTAGAGCAGCTTTGCCGAAGATGTTTCCTCTGTACGATGTCCAGCTCTTCGAGGAGGTGGCCGATGGAGAGAATCCACTGCCTGGGAAAGGATGCCATGTCCACTGTCAACTCTGTAAAGTCACTTTCTGGAAGTTATCTCTGTGAATTTCCTATGGGCTCCATCGATCTTATGCAAGACAAGGCCACATTTACATCCTTGGCATGAGCCTGTCTTGATGGCCAGCCTGACCTACCCCAACAGTTCTTGGCACACTGATGATTGACCATGGTGTGCAGTACTTGGCAGTGGTGCCTCATTCTGTTAGCTCTGCGTGTGCCTGCTTTGTAGTTTAATTCGTGAGCTCTCTCTGCTGAATGTCAGGTGATCTAGCTTCAGGTTAGCACGACTCTCGGAACAGCCCTAAGAGGCTGATCACTGTAGTTTCGCCATATAGGTTGGATGCCAGAACTCAGAGACTAAGCAAATATGTCTGGCTACTCAGCCAGTAAGCAGCAGAACTGGGCAGGTCAGATCTGTCCCCTTCAAATCCCATGTGCTTTCCTTCAAGGATGGTATCTCACATCATATCTTAGGGCCAGATCCATTTATTATGACCAAGAGTCCCATCACTACGACCACAGGGCAACTGTGAGTGACATTTCAGAAAATTGCTTTATAATCTGTTATTTAGGCTCCTCCAGCCCAATCTGCTTATCTGCAGAATGGACAAAGAGGTGAGAAACCCCATCCAAAGATCAAAAAAACACATGCTGAGCACACAGTGCAGCGCCGAGCATGTTAACTGCTCAGGAAACTCCAGCAATATTTACAAGGGGTAATTAGCCACTTAGAAGCTCTGAGTCTCCTTGTCTTCCTAGGTAAGTTTAAAGCGAACTGTATGAAGGGATGGTGAAGGCACTCAGGCTCACAAGAACCTCGTGTGAAGAGAAGGAACTGAATGATGAGGGTCTCTGGTGGGTGTGGATGTTGCTAAAATCTTTTCCTAGAGGAGATGTAAACGAAGTCTACCCTTCCTTCTAAGGTACCAGTGACACAATGAGGTGTGAGTCCACCAGGTTCACTCTGGGAAACCAACGAGTTTCTTAGGCTTATAGAGCAATGGGTAAGGGTGTGGGGAGGATCATGGGTGGCCTTGAAACAGCCACACACGAGGACGGTCTGCACATAGTATGGATGCACAAAGATGATTTTCCCATGGTCACATAGATGGATCGCCCTCCTTAGTCCCTACCACCTATATACTCTAGTCTCTCCCCAAGGCTACCTGCAATTCAGGCAAAACTACACACAACTGGTTGGTAGCCGTGGCTAGATGCTTGGGGGAGGGTCCCAAGACCTTCCTGCCCCTCCTCCTGTGAGGGACTATCAGTAGGTACGTTGCTGCACACTCAGCTGCGGTGAGCTTTTGTGAGCACGCCCGGATGAATGCTGTAGATGGTGGCAGTTGGCGTGGAGGCTCGTCCTGTACACAGCGGGTAAAGTCTAGTCCTCTATAAGTGATCATTTGAGAATTTTCATTTCTGTCGTAAGCCTTTTCCTCCCGCTCATCTGTTATGAAGATCCAGTCACTGAAGCGCGCCCACGACCTCTTAGACGCTTCATTGCCCAGTAGTTTAAGGCAGATCCCTGGTGATTAACAAGAAGAGAAAGCATCACATAGCTGAATGCAGGGTGTAGCATCCAACATCTAGGGCCTGAGTTCTGGCTCCACTAATTACCGGCTGTGTAGCTAGTGAAGATTTGCTTAACTATGCTAAGTCTTAATTTACATTTCTATAAAAGAGGAATAATATTTAATAATACCTGCTTCAAAGTAGGACAAGACCTGGCATGATACGAAATGAGGCCTCAGACATTGAATTTACTACACAGACAGACAGATAGACGGACTGTGGAGTAAAGTCTGAGGACCCACTCAGCCCTGACCAGAGCTTATTCTGTGCTCTTAGGCTGATTCTCACACCACTTCTCTTTTAGAGAAGCAAACAGACCCAGGAAGATTGTCTTATTCAGTATCACTTGATGGTTGGCATGGGGGCCTAGGCCTGAAGGCCAGCCTCTCTAGTCTGAAGCCCACCTGTGTGCGGCCATCCCAAGGAATGCCCAGCCAGGGCAGCAGGCTGTGCAAAGGGGAGGCATCTGGAGGTGCTTCCCACTTCAGGGATGCTACGAAACACCACCATGGGAGATGGCGGTGATTTATGGAAGGTCCTCACAGCTGTGTGGCCCCCTTGAGCAGCTCAAGGCTAAAAAGCCAGTGTTTGGAGATCTCCTCAGCTCAAGAATCCACCAGACCTGACAGCTCTCTCGCACACGTGAACTCGCAGTAGCCAGGTCGACATTCATAAGACTTACCCAACATGGTGCCAGCTGAAAGCCCAGCGTAGATGGGGAGGTGCTCACAAAACCCCACCCCCATTTGTGGAGCTATTGGCAAATGACGGGTCCCAAGAGGCTGACTGTGCTCCAGTAGGTGACTGGAGGCCTGTGCACATCCAGGCAATGCTAAGTGACCTCAGTGTGTTTAAGAAAAATGAAAAAGAGAAGAACACATGAAGATGGAAAATCGGTGGGGGGTAGGGAAGAATCTGAATGGGGGGTGGCAGTAGATTTGATCAAAACACATTATGTTCATGTATGAAATTCTCCGACAGTCTGAAAAAAACCCAAACCCTACCAGCCTACTCAGCCCCTCCTGCCCATTGCTGGACAGGGCTCCCCTCCCACACCCCTCCCAGAGTCAGCCAGCCTCGCCCGCCCGCCCGGGTGTGGCCACCAGCCCTGTTCTGCTGGATGTGGTCCATTGTGGGCTAGGAAGCAACAAGGAAGGGTGGGACTCGGGACTGGCGACTTTTGGGAAAGCCCAGGGTGGCTGAGGAGCAGTGGCCAGAGCTGCAGAGCCGCAAGTTGAAAACCACGCCCTAATTCCCTCTCTCCCCATCTGAGGCCCAGACTCTAAGAAACCACCCCCATTCTACTGCAGAACTCGGGGTGCACCCGAGCTAGTCAGGGACAGAGGACGGTGTCCTGTGACCACATTTATTTCCCTTTCCACTCTCAGCTGGATAAAAACGCTCTCCAGAGTCTGCATTGTCCCAAGCACAATAGCAGGCCCTGGAGAGGATTTTCTGTATTTATTTGTGCTGTCCTCTGCTGCTGCTGCTGCTGCAAACACTAGCCCCCCCCTCCCCGCCCCCCACAGCTCTTCCCATCAGCAAAAAAGAAAACCTGGCTTGGGAACCCCTCCTCTCCAAAATAGGGGCTGTTTCTGCTTGGGCCCAGCAGGGTGTAGGGTGGCCCCTCCCACATTTCAATGGGATCTGGTGGCAGCACAGACCCTTCCAGAAGCTTCCAGACCTACCCAGACCTACTGAGACTCCAATTCAAGGGGTGGAGGCTAGAGAACCTTGGATGACATCAGCAGGTAATTTTGGAGGGTCTACAGTGCGCTAGCTGCTAACCTGATCCTCTGGGTAGATGATTTCACTTAGTCCGAGAAGGGTAACCCAGGACTGAAGCACGCTCACTGGCTTGGCAGTGGGATTCTCACCCCCCCACACACAATGAATACCATGTTTGTTTGTTTGTTTGTTTGTTTTGTTGTGTCTCACTGTAATTGTGGCTGGTCTGGAGCTTGCTATGTTGTCAAGGCTGGCCTTGAACTTGGAGATTGGCCGGTCTCTGCCTCCTGAGTGCTGGGACTAAAGGCTTGGAGCCCGTCATCTTCAGGCCTCTGCAGCTCTCGGGGATTGCCACAGGATTGAGCACATCACTTCCAAAGGGTTGCCAAAAGGATCTTATTTTCAAAGACAAATACCGGCAAGGCAGAGCCTGGCCATGAGTGACATTGTGTTCTACACTGGACAGAAGCTGGCACAGAACATGCAGGTCCCTCCATTCCTGTCGCTGTCCTGAAACATGCGCTGCTTAATGAAGAATTGGAAGTGTTACATTAGATAAAAAGGACTCAGCCAGCACCTCCTGTGCAAAAATAAAAACCCACTGAGGATCATGAAGCTTAGTTGTAGAGTGCTTGACCGGCATGCATGAGGTCCGAGGTTCAATCCCCAGGAGCAGAACAAATAAATAATTAATTACATTTAAAAATCGTTATTCTCCTCCCCATGAGGTACTTCACACTGTTGAAACCCAAAGCCATAACTGGCCTGGCAGGAATAAAAGTATTCTAAAGAGACACTGGTGTCCCCCATCTGAGAATCAGACTATTGAAACAAGAGACCCCAAACACTGAAATTTCTCTGGGAACCCCACGCTGGGAGAAAGAAAAGGCTGAAGCCTGGTGTCAGCGAGAATTGCCACCATCAGATTGGCTGTGAGCCTGTCAGTATGGCGTTTTCTTGATCGCTAATTGATGTACAAGGGCCACTGTGGGTAGTGCCATACCTGTGCAAGAGGGTCTGGGCTGTATGAGAAGGCAAGCTGAGCAAGCCGTGGGGAGAAAAAGCCAATAAGCAGTGTTCCTCCATGGGCTCAGACCCTACTCTGGCCTCCAGAGCCCCTGTGGTGCATCCCCTCAATGACCAACTGTGACAGAGACGTGTAAGTCAACTTAAACCCTTTCCCCCCAAGTCACTTTTGGTTTATTACAGCGATCCAAAGCACACTGGGAAATGGCCTGTGGTGGTTTGAATAGGAATGGCCCCATAGGCTCACAGATTTGAATGCTTGGTCATCGGAGAGTGGCACTATTTGAAAGAGTTGGGAGGTGTGGCCTTGTTGGGGTGGGTGTGGCCTTGTTAGAAGAAGTGTGTCACTGAAGTAGGCCTTGAGGTTCTAAGAGCCCAATTCAAGCCCAGTGGGCCCTCTGTCTTGTGAAAACTACAGATCCAGATGTAGAACTCTCAGCTCCTTCTCCAGCACCATGTCTGCCTGTGTGCCACCATGCTCTCTGCCATGACAGTAACGGACTAAACCTCTGAAACTGTAAGCCAGTCCCAATTAAATGTTTCCCTTTATAAGAGTTGCCACGATTGTGGGGTCTCTTCACAGCAATAGAACACAGCTCTTGTAGACTCATGCCCTCTAATACTCCTAAGTGGTGTGGATAGGTGCTGCTACCTCTCGGTTCACAGGGGAGGGTTTCTTTGCTTGTGGAAATTCAGATGAGGCCCTGAGAGGTCAAGGATGTAGCTCAGGGACTAGGGTGCTTGCTTAGCATGTGTGAGGCCCTGTGTTTGGTCTCCAGTACCACATAAGCTGGACATAGTGGTGCATGCCTGTAATCCCAGCACTCAGGAGGTAGAGGCAAGTAGACCAGAAACTCAAGGTCCTTGCCTACATAATGAGCTGAAGGCCATCTTGGGCTACACGAGACCCTGTCTCAAAAGGAGGGTCTTAACTGCAAATCTCATGCTTTATTCCAAAAGGAGGTTTGGATTTGGGAGATCTGGGTGGGAGCTGAGAAGCTGTACCATATAACAAAATTTAGAAGCTCCCAAATGGTTCTGATGATTAACTGTGCCGTGAAGTCAGGAGTAGAGCTAGCCTGTGGCAGCCCAAGCTAGCCTGTGGCAGCCCAAGCACCCCAAACCTCTGCTAGGCTTTGACAATACTGTCACCTAATTCACAAGGCCAGATGTCACACAAGGACCAGGAATTCTCTTTCAGAGAAGATTAGGTTAGATCCCCAGAGGCCTGGATCTGCCTTCAGCATAGGCAGGCTCTCTAGTCCTCTGGATACCCCAGGAGAGTCCATCAGTATGTGCACCTGTGTCAATTCATCTGCAGGGGCATTGGCTCCATTTGAAATGGAGACGCAGGAGGTGAGAGAACCAGTTAGGGCCCAGCTTCTTGAAGGAAAAGCAACCAGCAATACAGCATCTCCTCTGCTTCCACCCCTGAGAGCCTGGATGCTGAAGGCCCAGCCTAGAAACCCCGTCAGCCTAGAAACCCCGTCTGAGGCCAATGCACTTCCTTTGACTGCACCCCGGCCTATGCTGCTCTGTTGCTTGCCACAGAGTAGAGTACATAGCCCTCTAGGGAGTTAATAACTGTCACTCACCAGTAGCTATCCAGAGCAGGAGTAAGAACTGTTGGTAGCAACCCCTTCTTCATGTGACAATGGTTGTTATTATTGTTGAAATTTTGCATAGCAAAGCATCGACAGCAGGTTGGAATAATGTCTCTCATGAGATGAGTCCACATGGCCTCTGTGCCTTATTTGGCCTCCTGTAGATGTCATTATGGAAAGATGGAGGTAAGATCGGTCTAGGTTAGGTAGCCCTATGAATGTCTTAAGAGAGACAAGAAACCACAGAGGTGGCCTCAGAGAGGACATGTGACATCAGGCAGAGATTAGAGATTCCCTAAAGCAAGGATCACCAGGAGCTACCAGAAGCTAGTACCAGTCAAGACAGTCCCCCCAGCTCCCTGTCCATGCCATCAGTTTGGACATCTGCTCTCTAGAACTGTGGGAGAGTCAATTTTTGTTGTAGCCACATACTTTATGGCTCTTTGGTGCTGAAGTCTAAGGGGACAAATATCACATGCTGACTGGTGGGAAGGGGAAGCTAGGGAAAGTCTGGGCCAGAGTCCTCTAGTGGGCCAAGGGCACCAAGAAACCACCATGAAGTCCCTGTGTGAAGAGAGACTGTGTGTGAAGAGACAAGGTCTACTTCACTCCTTCTACTTCACTCCAGAGAGGCAGATCAGGATCTGCGTTCTCTAGTCTAGAAAATTCAGCATTGACCATTGCTTGGCCGGGCTCCGTGACCGACCTTCATTGCAGAGTTTCAGCATTGGAGGACTGAGGCCAGCACAGGCCGCCTTGGTGACTGAGTGCCCATGGGCAGAAGTAGGCTGGCCATCTGGCAGGCAGCAGGTCGTCTCCACCATCAGGGGATTTTCTAGCTCTTCAGGATGGAGACTGGGTCTGGCCTAGGTTAGAACTCTGGGCAGGTGTTGATGCAATGCCCACCACTGGTACCCACATCCCTGGGCAAACGGCTCTGCAAGCCCGCCACTTCCTGCAGCTTGTTAGAAGCTCCAAGTGCTGGCTCCTTCGTGACTGGAGCCACCAGCAAGCAGTGTCAGCTGGGCACGTACCTTGTGCCTCCATTTCTTCCTCTCCACACCGAGCATGACCAGGAATCATCCCCTCTGTGTCCTTGAGCTACTAGGAGGACCGAGTGAGTGAAGACACATAATGCACTCAGATGGGGCTGGGCACACAGGACACTTAATGAGGCTGGCAAGGTGGTGTCGTTGCCTTTATCAGTAGCTGGGAACTTTATCACCATTCGGATAAAAGAACCCTGCATTGGTACTTTCAAAACTTGAACAAGGGGCTTCAGGGATGTATTTAATGAACTCTATGTCCCCAACAATCCTCCCCACTGTCCCTCTTGGACCCCCATTCTGAGACCTTTCAGTATGAAATTTATTTCAATTTTCATCACTAGAATGGGACTACGTTTCTTTTCTATAATTAGTTACTTTTAAGTTATACAAAGTGCCAAGGCCATGGCGTTTATTCTGAGACTTTCTGGTCCCAGAAAGTGTCTAAGTTCAAACCTGCATACTGTCCATTTCCCAGTCTTTCTAATCTAAACACAAAAAGGAAACACACCAGATTCTTTCCAATTGAGACAAAATGTTCTGTCAAATCTTTCGAGTTCTTTGAGACCTTGATAAAAGTTATGAGGCGACTTTGTCCTTTAGACACGGCTCCCTGTTTGCTCAGTAGCATCAGCAGCACCTAAGTCACTGGCCACCCTGTGGCTTCCTTCTCCGAGTGTTCCCAGAATCCTAGATCTGCAGCTTCTTCTCCATGGCCTCACTCTTCCTGCTGACACTGGAATCCTTCCCATGCAATTTCTAAAAGTAGTTCAGGAATGTGTTTCTTCTTTCTGCCTGTGACTTTGATGTGGATATCTACCTGGTCTTTCCTTCACGAGCAATTGTTTGGGTCCTTGTTTTGCTGTTACCCCAACTTTGTCAGGTTGTGGGTCAGCTGAATGGTGCTCGGGATCCAGTACTGGGGCCACTCTGTGTTGGTTTGCAAATGGTGTGTCAGGAATAGTCTCAGCTTGGCTAGGGATAGGTGCGCTTTCTGAGCCTGAAGAGTAAATCGATAGGCGTAGAAAATTCTCTCTGCTGACCCTCTGGAGTTTGTGGAAGGCTGTAGCTGGAGTTTTCTCCAGTCCTGCCTGGTCCACGGTCAGAACAAATCTCTCTCACCCACCAGTCCCGCAGCCACTCAGACCCAACTGAGTAAACACACAGAGACTTGTATTGCTTACAAACTGTATGGCCACAGCAGGCTTCTTATTATTTAGTTCTTCTATCTTAAATTAACCCATTTCTATAAATCCATACCTTGCCACATGGCTGGTGGCTTACCAGTATCTTACATGTTGGTACACATGGTGGTGGCTGGCAGCATCTCCTGACTCAGCCTTCCTATTCCCAGAATTCTCTTCTCTGCTTGTCCCACCTATACTTCCTGCCTGGCTACTGGCCAATCAGTACTTTATTTATACAGAGCGATATCCACAGCAGAGGGCTCTCTGGTTTGCAGGTAGTTCTGGAGTTCTGATTGAACTCACCATGCTGTGCTGCCAGGCTGGGTGGTAGATAGGGCGATATAGCCCACAGCCTCCTTCCCTTCTCTCTAGATGACAAGTCTGTGGACAGGGCATAAAACTCATGTTGGCAAGTGGAGAGTTTATCTATTTTTTTTTATTATTAATAAAACTCTGGAGTCAAATTTGATCACACAAGCGGTGGAGAAACAACCAGCGACCTCGACCTCCTCTCTCTCTCTCTCTCTCTCTCTCTCTCTCTCTCTCTCTCTCTCTCTCTGACCCAAAAAGGTCCACAAATCTTTCCAAGCCCCTCCCTACTACTTCCTGTGTCTCTCTATAAGTATCCTAGGTCCTCCAAAACCTCTATGGCTAATCCTGGTCAGCTAGTCGATAACTCAGCCCCCTGACTCAAGGTTAAACTTCATTGGCAGTCTCGGAGAGTCGGTACAAAGGAATATCCTGCAACAGGGAAGAAAAGTAAACTCGAGGGAAATCAGTCCTGCCGATAGTGAGCAGCACTCTGGTTCTTTGTGGATTTTCTTTCCAGTCTCAGAACTCACAGATTATTTCTCTGTCTGTTGCTTCTTTCTCTCTGCCGTTCCAAGGTTTTAAAAGTGTATTGTAGCCGGGCGGTGGTGGCGCATGCCTTTAATCCCAGCACTCGGGAGGCAGAGCCAGGTGGATCTCTGTGAGTTCAAGGCCAGCCTGGACTACCAAGTGAGTTCCAGGAAAGGTGCAAAGCTACACAGAGAAACTCTGTCTCGAAAAACCAAAAAAAAAACAAAAAAAACAAAAAAAACAAAAAAACAAAAAACAAACAAACAAACAAAAAAGTGTATCGTGAAAGCACTTCAGTTAACCACACACCTCTGCATCTAAGTTTCTGGAGAATAAGAAAGAGACACTGCTGTGGGAGACCACACAGTAGAATAGCTTTCTGCGGGCTGGGCCAGTGGGAGGAGGTCAAAGGTCTAGGAAATGAGTCACCTTGCACATTTAATGATTTTTTAAAATAACTAGAATTGTATTTCCTGCTTGATATCTAAGGTAGGACACTCGGTATTCAGAAAACAGGAATCCTCAATAAACAAGTCCAGAGCTGCTGGAACATGGCCTTCTTGGTAAGAATGAAATGATGCTGCCACCTTGGAGGGATCTTTGTTCCTTATGAAGTTAAGTGTCACTTGTCACATGACCCAGTAATGCCACTCCTAGATATCTGTCCAAATAAAATTGAGACCTTGGTTCACACAAAACTTGTACATGGATGCTTACATTAACTTTATGATCACAAGAACCAGAAATATCCCAAATGTTCTTCAACTGGGAGGTAACTATGGCTCAGCCATACAATAGGATTTTCTTTCTTTTTTTATTTAAAAAAAATTATACAATTTGTTTTGATGATGTTTTCCCCTCCCTAAACTCATCTCAGATCCTTCCCACAGCCCTGTCTTCCTCAACATTATGGTATCTTTCTCAACAAATAAAACACCACAAAAACAAGAATCAAAACAAAACAAAAAAAATTAGACAAAATATGCCAAACAAAACAAAACAAAAAGTACATGGAGTTCATTTTGTGTTGGCCAACTATTCCTGTGGAGCCTGCTCTGGAGTATGATTGATATACCAGTGACACTCCATTGGAGAAAACAGATTATTCCTTTGCTGTGTGTATTAATTGCAAGTAGCTTTTGGAGGTGGGATCCCAAGTCCGCTTCCCCTTCTCAGTGCTCCGACCCCACCTGGCTTGAGCCTGTGCACATCTTGTGAGTGCTGCCATAGTCTCTATGGGTTCATATGTACATCAGTCCTGTTTGTCTAGAAGATGCTATTTCCTTGATCCTGTCTGGATCTTACATTTTAAAAAACTTCTCTTAAGTATAGATTTCCCAACCCCTGAGAGGAAGGGTAGATTTGATGAAGACATCTCATTTGGGACTGAGTGTTCCTAAGCCTCCCACTCTCTGTGCTGGTAAAATGAGATATAACCCAGCAGTAAGAAGGAATGAACTATTGCAGTATTATGCGTGTATCTCCAATGCATTCTCTCAAAGGAGAAAAGGCTAAATCAGAAAGGCTACACACTGCATGATCCTACTGATGATGGAAAGCTAGAGAGTCAGAAGACCTCTTGTCCTAGTTGAGGGCTAGAGTTAAAGGGTGATGTTGACTATAAAGAGGAACAAGGAAGAGTCAGGGGTGATGAGCTATTCTGTATCTTAACTATAGCAGTGATCACATGAATATATACATATCCCCACACTCACAGTACTGTGGACCACAAAGGATGAATTGGGCTGTGTGTAAATGATGCCTAAATTAAAAAAAAAAGAAGAAGTAAAAAAGAAAAGCAGCTTAAATAAAAAAGCTTATGCCGGGCGGTGGTGGCGCACGCCTTTAATCCCAGCACTCGGGAGGCAGAGCCAGGCGGATCTCTGTGAGTTCGAGGCCAGCCTGGGCTACCAAGTGAGCTCCAGGAAAGGCGCAAAGCTACACAGAGAAACCCTGTCTCGAAAAACCAAAAAAAAAAAAAAAAAAAAAAGCTTATACACCAAGCCTTCTGAACCTGGAGCTGGGAGACATTATAATGGAATCCTTATATGTAGCCAACCATCCGGTCTTAAGAGGCTTACAAGCCTTGCTATAAACTAGGCGCTGTGCTCAGCACTTGGGATAAAATAGTGAATGAACAGATGGTGTAGTTGTGTAAGGATTGGTTCTTGACCATCAGTAATGCCTTCTCTGGGAAATGTTCCTGTTTAAGTGGCGACCGGACTGCATCTGGCTACAGCACACAGAGAAGCAGAATGGATACTTGTGTGTTTCTGAAACAGGGAAGGTGATGAGACCTTTGGTGTGCACTAGAGAAGGGACAGATTTGGGGCAGTGAGATCATGAGTTCAATATAACATGAATACGAGTTAGACCACAGGGAGCAGTGAAGATTGAGGACAAAACTACATAGAGGACCCATTAGAAACAGAAACGTATTTACACTAGACGTGCACGAATGCTCCCAGTCATAGCATTCATGACTCCAACATGGAAACTAAATGGGGGAGTATCCATGCAACAGAATCATATTTAGCATTATAAAAATGTGAAGTGTGCTAGGGTATGGATGAACCTTGAAAGTGTTGCCCTGAGTGAATGAAGCCAGTCATGAAAGATGATAGAATAGAGTGATCTTCTGAAATATTGTGTGATTCTTCTTACAGGACATCTCAAAGGTAGAGAAATCTGCACAGTCAGAAGATGAACTAGAGGTTGGTTAAGGCCTGGTGGCAGGAACATGGAGCGTGACATGACTACTGATATGTATAATACTTCTTATTTAGTGACATGATAGCTACAAAACTGTTGTCGGATTACACATTCTTAATGGATAAACTATTGTATCTGTCTCAATAAAGTTGCTTTGATGATAAAGAAGAAAAGTCACCCATACAATGGTATTCTTGGTTGTTCTATGTACATTGCTGAACACTAGACATTGCCCAAACACCCCTTGGTAGGGGAGTGGTTATACAAAGTAGAGCCTATCAAAAAGATGGCATCCATCACAATGAAACATGCATCTAGTGACAACAACAATAATTTGAAAGACAGAAACTCTTATTTTCATTTCAATGGGAACAGTTTCTGTGGTGGGGAAGATGTAATGGTGCTGGAGAAAAGTCAAGTCCCGGGAAGCCGGCAGAGGGGGCATCCGATATCAGGGCCTTCAACTTCCAGGACTCTAGTAGAAGAGGCTCAGGTGTCTGTGCTTGCTTCTTTCCGGGCGGGGAATGGCCAGGAAGACTGAATAAGTGGGTTGTGTACATTCATGGCCAAGGCTAAGAGCATCAAGTTCATCTCTGTGAGCTCAAACAACTCTCTCTAAGCTCTTAGATCTTCCCTTAAGCTTGCTCGGTCCACCCTGTCCATGACTGAGCCCTACTAAATGCCATTGCCATTTATGAGTGTTCTGTATGGGGAATGAACTATGTGAGGCATATTTATACTGTGGCATAAACCACGGTAACTTCAGATGGGAAGGTTTACCTTCTGGGCTCCTCAAGGGTTTGATGTTCTCCTTTCTTCTTGTCACAGTGTCAGGGGGCAGCCTGGCCCAGGGACATGGGAGGACACTTGTGATAAACATGGTCAGGCCTGAGATCAGAGGCCTCCTCTTGTTCTCAGCTCTGAAGGAGTTCCAACAGCGCATGCCAATTTGTCATGCTATGCCAAAACCTGTGGGATCTTTATAACATGTCAAGGAGATCGGTACTGCAATTTGTCACATTTTGATTGTTTCATTAAGGAGGACATGTGCCCTGTGTTACATGCATCATGAATGATGGGCCTGTGATTTCTAACCCAGATGTCTGCCTTCACCATCTGAGGCCTTACCTGAATCCACACCTGAACTCTGCTTGGGAAAACCTTTCTTCTGGCTTCCCTGGCTTATCTCACCTTTACATCACACCTGGGAGGAGTCCCACCTGTCCGCTAAACCTCAGATTCCCCCTGTTGGAGTGGTGTGCACACATAAGTGTAAGCATGAGTGGGGGAGGCCAAAGTGTCTTTCCCAATTGCTCTCCGTGTTATTTTATTATTTACTTTTACAGATTAATTTCCTTTTACTTTGTGTGTATGAGTGTTTCCTCTGCATGTATGTAAGGCCACCATGCATGCTTGGTGCCTGTAGAGGGGCTTGGATCCTCTGAAACTGGAGTTAAAGATGGTTGTGAGCCATCAGGTGGGGGCTGGGAACCAAACCTTGGCCCTCTGCAAGTGCAGTAGGTGCTTCTAACCACCAAGCCATGCCACTAGTCCTTGAATCTCCATCTTGCCTTTGGAGAGAGGGTCTCCCACTGAGCCTGAAGTTCCCCGATTTGGCTAGACTGGCCAGCCAGAAGGAAGTCGCTGCCTTCGCAGTGCTGGCATTCCAGGTGTGTGCTGCTATCTTCAACGTCGTCACGTATTCTGGAGCTCCAGACTCGGGCCGGTGTGCTTGGGTGACGAGGACTTTACCAACTGAGCTGTTTCCAGAGCACCCTGGACCACAGATTCTAACGTGCCCACCACGTTCGTGTCCCTGGCTCTTTGAATGAGGCAATGGCAGTCGAGTGAGATCGGCCTGGATTCCATGTGGCCACTCCGAGAACAGCTGCACACGTTGAGCGTGCGTGGGGCTGCATTCCCTGAACTGCCTGAATGGCTGGCTCTTGGTTGTTTCTTTGCTCACTCAAATGCAGTAGTGGGAAAAGTTGCCATTTCTTCCTATTTGAGACCTGCTTTGAACCCACACCCTGACCCCTTCTGCTCGGATCATCCACAACATTACTTGAGTCATACAGAAGGCTCGATTTGAGTGACGGAACGGGGGCCCACACTGCCTGGTTGTAGCGTCCGTGCAAATAGCCCTCGCTGCCAGGGGCTCCTCTGTGGAAGATCCCATTTATATTCTCCTGGTTGTCTCTGCAGAAGCAAGTGTGGCCGCCTGAGGCTGTGTCCAGCAGGAAGTTAGGAAGCTGCTCTTGGATTCCTCTCTCTACTCACCCCTCCCTGTTCACGGAAGAAAAACAAACACACCTGGACAAGTTCTTGGTAATGCAGTGTCACAGAAACTCACAGATTGGTGTAACTCCAGGTTACAATCCTTAAAGACTTTGTTCTAGAATTTTCTAGCATGAAACTTAGACATTCTAGCGTGGGCCCTGTAAGATGACAAAGTAATGTGCAGCCATCAGCAGGGGGAGAATGGAGCATTTCCTCTTTGGCTAACTAGGGAAAAGGGCAGTTTATACACAACTTGGCTCCCTAAATAGCAGATCAGTCACACTGGCTCACACCCTTGGGAACTTGTCAAAAATGCAAAATCCCTGTCCAATCCCAGACTTGCTGAATTAGGGTCTGCACTCCAGCGTGGTTCCCAGATGATCCCCAGAGTGTGTGTGTGCGTGTGTGTGTGCTAAGGCTAAGAAGTTCTGGCTTGGTAGGTTACTGTTTTCTAGGCCCCTCCCTCCAGCCCCCATAGGCTGCAAATTCCTTGGAGGGCTCCAGGCAACTTATTATCCAACAAAGTTCCTGGCATACACTTAGCTGGGGGCAGAGGGTGACAGCTGAGAGGTGGTTCAGTGCCAGCTCAGTGACCAAATAAGGGGCTGATGAATCCAATACTCTGCACTCACCAGGGTCCTTGCTAGCAAGATGCTTGTAGGTGAGAGATCCAGGAGCCTAGGTTTTTCCCACCTAAGAAGCTGTCTTAGTCTGTGTTCTATTGCTGTGAAGAGCCACCAAGACCATGGCAACTCTTATAAAGGAAAACATTTACCTGGGGCTTGTTTCATAATTGTCAAGACAGGGAGCATGGTGGCACAGAGACAGACACAGTACTGGAGAAGGAGCTGAGAGGTCTACACCCAGATTAGCATCCAGATCCGCAGGCAGCAGGAAGAGAGAGACACTGGGCCTGGCTTGGGCTCTTGAAACCTCAAAACCCACCCCAGTGACTCACTTCCTCCAACAAAGTCACGCCTACTCCAACAAGGCCATACTTCATAATCCCTGTCCCTAATCCCATGCCTCCCTGATGAGCAAGCATTCAGATACACGAGCTTCTGGGGGCTGTTCCTATTCCAACCACCTCAGAGCTGTTAGTTCTCAGTGTGTCCTCACATAGGTGGGACACTTACTTCCTTTGATCAGTCTCAGAATGAAGGCCTCTAACATCTTTAGTGAACTGGGGTGAACTGGGGTGAGCTGGGGTGCCAAGACTTTCCATGGATTCACCATGTAGTTATTACAAAGAAGCAGGAGGTGGGTCACTCAAGGTCACCCTGCTAGAGAGACAGAAGGAAGATTTTGAACTAAACTCGGAGCCTGTATTCCAATGTTTCTCAATGTTTTGTCTGTCACTGTTTCCTCTCAGGAGTCATTTTACATATTTGATGCTAATTATGCCTCCATGGAATTTTAATGCCATATATATGTTGTAAATAACTTAGATACTCTAGTTAGATAAATATGTATGTATTCATATACTGTAATACTTTATTACCTTTCCTTATGATCCATTATTTTTAAAGATAGGATATCACTATGTAGCCCAAGCTGGCCTTGAAATCAAGATCCTCCTGCCTCAGTCTCCCGAGTGCTGGGATTACCAGCATGCACCACCATGCCCAGGACAAGATTCAGTTTCTGTTCTCTTGGAGACACAATTGCTTTGTGAAGAAGCTCACCTGTTTGTTCCCTCACTCCACAAATGACCTGTGGGTGCTCGCCATGTGGTGGGCTGTGGTCACAATGTAGGGCCTGGTATTGGGGACTCTAGAATGGCTGCCTCTAAGCAGAACAGGAGTCATGGACTTGGCCAGATATGGCATTCTTCCCAGTCTTGAAGGAGAGAGTTAGGACCCTGGTTACCACTGGTGCAGAACCCAGCCTTGGTTCAGCTGTTGCTGCCCATGTGCCTCTGGAAACTCTCTTTCCCACCTTGTACATGAGGGTGTGATCTAACTTGTGCTTTTGCAAAGGACACATACTGAGAGTGTAAGAGCAGGCAGTGGTGAGCGTGGGCAGTACATAGGCCTTCGATCGAGCGAATCGTCTTAGTGCAGGACTGCAAGGACGCTTGCCCTGCACCCCTGAATCCCCTCCACCCAACTCCTCTCTGCTCCAACCAAGGGGGCTCCAAGGTAAGAAGGTTTCATACTGGCCCATAACTTTTTTTTAATTCTAATAGCACTGGGCCAGTGGGTAAAGTAAAGTCTTCCCAAATTCCATTTCTCAGCCCATCAATGACTTTAGGGAACAGTTGACTTGAAATTCCACCCCATTCATGAATCTAAGCATGAGAAATGGGGGTCTAAAAAGAGTTTACCCAGGAGCTGGGAGAAGCAGGAGCCAGGTCCAGGCCTGTGTACTAGGAGAGTGGTGTTCTGAAATCCCACAGGAGATACTTGGAAGCTTCGCCGTGCTAAAGGAACTGAGCTGTACTGGCCTGGCTTGGCATGCAGGCATCCCCAAGAGGCCTGGGTGTGCCACACTGGGCTGGCAGCAGGCACTGAGGGAAGCCCCTGCTGTGGAGAAGTGGATGAGTCAGTGTGAGGGCTGCAGGCTTGTGGCAAAACTGTGAGCCAACAACAGACCTGTAAAACTGACTGCCAGAGCCTCTAGGAGTTTCTGTTCCCACGGCCCCGCGGCCTGATTGGAGGAGTAGACCTAAAATGACGGCCTTACTTTCTGCTATTAAATGAGAAATGAATCTTGACTGAGCCTGTCAGAGTATCAAGGCCTCTCCATCTTCAATCTCTTCAGAAGTGTTGGGAATCTTTGAGGGAAAGAAAAGGCTGTGGGCAGAGTCTGGAAGGGTCAGAGCTCTGGGGCTCCACCAGCTCAGCCAATAAGGAAGCTTCCTGACATGAAGGAAGGACTTTTCTCTGGTCGCCTGGAGACTCTAGTAACCTGTGGCTTCGGGGTATGATCTGCCTGCTTTTCTGCCAGAGATTTGTATGGGAAAAGAGAGTCTTAGTAACCACAGGGAGGAGCAGGAGGAAGAGGAAGAGGAGGAGGAGCAGGAGGAGGAGCAGGAGGAGGAGCAGGAGGAGGAGCAGGAGGAGCAGGAGGAGCAGGAGGAGGAGCAGGAGGAGCAGGAGGAGGAGCAGGAGGAGCAGGAGGAGCAGGAGGAGGAGCAGCAGCAGGAGGAGGAGCAGGAGGAGCAGGAGGAGGAGGAGGAGCAGGAGGAGGAGGAGCAGGAGGAGGAGGAGCAGGAGGAGCAGGAGGAGCAGGAGGAGGAGCAGCAGCAGGAGGAGGAGCAGGAGGAGGAGGAGCAGGAGGAGGAGCAGGAGGAGGAGGAGCAGGAGGAGGAGGAGCAGGAGCAGGAGGAGCAGGAGCAGGAGGAGCAGGAGGAGCAGGAGGAGGAGAGTAGCCACAGTGGCAGCCAAATAGAAGAAGTAAATCCATGTGGAATCCTTGAACAGGCACTACATAGTTTCTGGGCTCTTGCACCCTTAAAGTCATATTTCATGTGTGGGTCTGTCATTGGTCTCAAGTTTCCAAACAGCTCTGAAATTTCTCCCAGTGTGGAAATCACAGTAGAGAATGGAAAACCAGGAGCCTAAGATGGGTGGGGCAAGTGCTGGGCAACAATAAAATGGATACACGCAGAGAGAAACCCCTGTCCGTGGAGTTGGAGAACCTCTGCTTTGGGTGGCTGAAGAATTTGTCCTTCCCACTCCTCAGCTCGAGGTGCTGGAGAGAAGGCCCAGCAGAGACTCCTGTTGACTAAATAGGGCAGCTATGTGCTGGACGGTGGCCAGTTTTGATCTCTTTTGGGGCATGCAGGTGGCATCTCAGAATCCAAAGTTTAGAATAATTCACAAAAGCATTCTTAGCAGAGTAAGAACAGACAGGTGAGGCCCACCTGGTACCCAGAGAGCTGCTAGAGGAGGACGCAGCTGTGGGCATGGAGTCAGGATAGGAAAGCATAACGAGAAAGGACAAAGGGCTTAATTAAGAAAGGAAAACTCACAAGACAGAACAGAGGAATTGTCGCCGAGTCCTGGAAAATGTGAGGCAAGGTCCCACGCTGTTCTTCTGCGCCTGAGACTGTCCCAGCATCCAAGTCCCACGAGGGAGTGAAGAGAGAGGCCAATGTGCATCTCAGGTCTTAAGGGTCGCTGCAAGGCCACACCCCAGGGGCATGGACTTCAAGGTCACAGGCAGGTGGAAGTTACCTGCAGTCTCTAGAGGCGGTGCTTCAAGGTCACAGCTGTCCACTACAGGAAACCCTGCCATTCTGCATGGCTCCAGCTTGGGAGGGATGGTGAGGCAAGGCTGTGAGCCCTGGGCCCACACTGTAACCGGAGCAAACCCACTCCTTGGTGTGAGGGGGGAACAGAGGTACCCTCCAACCACCGCTCCCCAAACCGACATCAGTAGCTCTTGGATGCTGCACAGCCTAGGTCTGTGGTTTTGTTTACTTCATGCAGCTATCATAAGGGAATTAGTAAACACCAAATGCTACATTTACAACAAAAATGAAGTCGTTATGGAGCAGATGTCGTTTTCTGAACCGAAGGTTTTTAGAGGTAGAACCGGAAGTCCCCACACTCCCCCAAGTTCCTTGGTCTGAGATGCTCAGCTCTGTCAGTCAAGGAAAGGTGGAGGTGGCATCACCAGGAGGCCCACAGGCTGGCTCTGAATTGATCTTTCTTTTCTCATGAAGTCCCCAAACTCACAGGATGCTGGGAGTCCTTCCTCCAGCTCCTCCCCTCCCCCTTTCCTCCTCTCAGGCTTTGCTTGTTTTCTGTGAATCAAATATTTATTTGTTTACCTTAGAGTGCTTTAGACATCCTGGCTCAGAGGCTTCATCTGCTCAGAGTCTGTTGCACACTTCTAACCTCCAACCCAGGCCTTGGTTTCTTACAATGTAATGTAAGATGCGGACCCCGGCCAGTGTTCCTCACAGTGGAACATAAAGAACGCTGCCGTATCAGCCAGCCAGATTCAAGAGACACTCATGTTATGTCTTATTAACGGCAGAGTCTTGAATAAGGGATGGCACGTGTGAGCTGTGCGTCAGTGTGCATGGAGCTCAGAGGACAGCCTTGCCTGCCAGTCCAGGCTGCTACCTTGCTGGAGACAGGGTCTCTGTTGCTTGCCTCTTCTTGTACCACAGTGTCTGGCCCTCCAGCTTCTGGGGACTCTCACATTGTCCTTCTCGTGGTAGAAGCACGGTGATTTCAGATGTGTGCCCTGTGCCTGCATTTACTCGGGTTCTGAGGACCTGAGCTCATGACCTCACGCTTGAGCAGTAACTGGCTCAGTCACTGATCCGTCTCCCAAGTCTAGTGAAAACAATTGAAAAATCCATTTGTTCTTCTAAGTCTTGGTTCAAAGGCCACATCCTCCAAAAAGCTTCTACCCATCTCACCCAGGGCCCCACCAGACCTGATACCTTCCTGTCTCGCTCAATTGAACCAGCAAAGACATTCTGTGGGTTTCATTTTTTTCTTTTATAGGGAAAAAGAGCCCTAAATAACCATTCATTAATTCATTGTTCCTGTTTGTATATGAACTGCCACCCCAAATCCAGCCCTTGTGTGCTGAGGGCCTGGTCCCTGCTGGTACAGCCAATCTGACAGGTGACTGGGTCATGGAGATTCTGACTTAATCAGTGGATTAGCACCCTCTTTTCCGGTCATAACACGATGGCGTTCTCGGGAGGTGGTGGAAAGGAA
Organism: Peromyscus maniculatus bairdii; assembly: GCF_049852395.1. Lineage (NCBI taxonomy): Eukaryota > Metazoa > Chordata > Mammalia > Rodentia > Cricetidae > Peromyscus > Peromyscus maniculatus. The sequence goes on along the minus strand of NC_134852.1, from coordinate 210,286,265 downwards.
GAGGAGGGGCCTCCTTGGAGGAAATGGTTCAAGGGCACTGATATAATGCACACCATGTCCTGGTCCCCTTCCGTGTGTCTCTCTCTGCTTCCCAGGTACAACAAGGTCACTTGCTCTACCCCAGCGCACCCTCCAGCTCTGGGGCTTCACTGACACAGTGGTGCCAACCACATGGACTCTCATCACCAAAACCACGAGTCAAAGAAGACTTTCCTCCTTTTAACTGTTTCCTTGGGTGTTTGTCAAACTAGCATTTTCATCCAATAGTGTGGTTGGCGTATGTGCTGGGAGCCATGTTAAACCCAGCAACAGCCTGTAACTCCAGCTTCAGGGGATCTGAACCCTTCCTCTGGCCTCCAGTGGACATGAACACACACATACACATAAATAAAAGGGTAAAATATCTTTTTAAAATGTGGGAGGGTGTATAGTGAGAGGGGTCAGCCTTCTTGAAGGGACCAAAGAGGAGGACTGGGCTGAGCAGAGGGTGAGCAAAGAGAAGCGGGGACTCCTCAGAAAGGGGGGAGTTTAAAATTTTCATTTTAATCCTTTTAAGTTTGTTATGTGTACAGTTGCTTTGCCTACATGTATATCTATCTGTGCACCATGTGCATGCAGTGCCTGCAGGAGCCAGATGAGGGCGTCAGATCCCCTAGAGTTGGAGTAACACATGGTTGCGAGCGGCCATGTGGGTGCTGGGAATTGAACCTGGCACTCTGAAGGGGCAGGCAGTGCTCTTAATTGCTGAGCCATCTCTCCAGCCCAAGAGGCGTGGCTTTCTGAGCTGCTGTGAGAGGATGAGTAGATATGAAGTTAAGAACAAGGACAGTGTGACAAGTCATGGCTATGATGCAGCCTCTGACCGTGGCAAGTTACTAACATCTACACTGAAAATAGAGAGGAAGTAATGTGTGCCTCTGGGGTTTTTGTGCACATACCGAGGATAAGGTTTGTAAAGCAATACCTTCCACTGGACACATCCTTCTGGGACCCTCAGCTGGAGAAGCCCCTCTGTGGTTTGAAAAAAATACTCCTGGCTGTGTGTGGTGGTATAGCACTTGGGAGGCAGAGGCAGGAGGATCAGGAGTTAAGGCCATCCTTGGCTACATGGTAAGTACAAGGCCAGCCTGGCTCCTTGAGACTCGGTCTCAAACACAAGACAACAACACATCTCTGCTGCTAATATGGCTTAGGACTTACCACAGTACTACCTCACTTGTGGTTTCATTTTTAACAGCTTTATTTTGCTCTGGTCCATTGGGATCTAAAAATGTTACATGAATAATTCCAGAAATATATAATTCATAGTTTTGAAACATCAGGCCATTCTGAGTAGTGTGATGAATTCTTGTGGTGAGACTCTGTCCCACTCAGCACCTGCATTGTGTTTGTTTTTGTTTTCTTTTCTTTTCTGGTGTGCCCATGGAGAATATGCTACCCTCCACAGCTGGCTTCGTTAGCACACAGAGTGCCAGTGGTGCTTGGTATGGGATTCAGTGCTGAGCTTGGTTTCAGGTGTCTCACAGAAATCCGTGACTTTCCCTTTGTGGAAGCGCCAAGGGTGGAGATAAAACTGTGCCCAGGCGAGCGCAAGGAGGGGCTGCCTGGAATTCCTGCTGAGGATTCCTGCCATTTCAGTTTTGTTCTGGGACACGGCTGTGAATCACAGTTTTAGATTGGCTTGAGCTACATTTCCAACTGTGTGTGTGCGTGTGCGTGTGTGTGTGTGTGTGTGTGTGTGTGTGTGTGTGTGTGTGTGTGTGTGTGTAGAGGATTCGGGGAAGAGATAACCAGTTTAGAGATGAGCTGGGATTAAGGAAATGGGAACCATGCTTTCTTGAAAGGCAGAAAGAGGCAGTATCAGGATTTACTGGGGACAACGCTGTCCAGTTAATGTCACAGGAAAGCCTGAACTAAAGTGAACGAGGGGAACAGGATTTGGAATCAGGAAACCCGGGTTTTGCTTGGTTTGTGTCCTAGGTCTGAAAGACTCTGGGTAAGTCTCCTCACTTCGTCCTGCTCTCATTTGTAGAGAGGAGACCCTTTAACCCTAGGGATATCAGCCCACGCCAGGTCTTCTTCACCCTCCCGTGAGGAGGTTAGCTAAATAGGCCCCACTGAGTTGAGTCTGGACCTGCTCACCTGATTTCAGCAGGCCGGGCAGAGGTCTGGCCAAAAGTGACCAGCGACCACAGACTTGAGGCTTCAAAGAAAACCCAGGGCTCCCCAAGAATGGTCTCCAGCCACCATAGAACAGAGTGTGTGCGCCACGCTGGGCTGTTTCCAAGTGTGAGGAAGGGAAGGAGGAGAGTACCAAGGGCCCGGACACCCTCCGCCTGACCCTGTTCAAGGCCCACTGTGCAGCCCAGCTGAACACCATTTCCTGCCCAGATTCGCTGGGACACCATTCTTACCACCAACTCCGTGTGTGTGTGTGTGTGTGTGTGTGTGTGTGTGTGTGTGTGTGTGTGTGTTCATGTGCATGTGGCATATGGAGGTCTTGGACCTACACACATAGAACTTGGAAGTGGGCAGCCCCGGTGTTCCTCCTTTTGTAGTGCTTTTCAAGCCATGTGACTTTGGGCTAGTTCCCCCCATCTCCTTAAAACTTGTTTCTTCTCCTCCAGGAGGGAGACAGTGACCTGTTATCACAGGGTGAGTGGGCAAACTGAAAGGCTGAGGCTTTGCAGCCCTGAGCAAGGCTCCAGGCTGGCGAGGTGGGTTCTGCCCATGTGAGCTGCTGCTGTAACTAGGAAAAGTTATTTGCGCAGATGGCTGGGACAAGAGGTTTACCGCTCCAAGGAAGCATGAAGAAGTTGCTCAGAAAACAACAAACAAACCTTCCCCCAAGTGTTTCTTCCAGGAAGTTGGGAATTTTGTCAAAAAACCAAGCATCCGGCGCATAGCACGTTTTAAAAAGCGAAAACCCAAACGTTTAAAGGAAGGCGTGGATCTTTTGGGAGGATTTAGGAGTGCGGAAGGCCTGGAGGAGGATGGAAATGGCTCCTCGGTGGAGGCGATGCAGAGTCGAGAATCAGACTCATGCGCCTCAGGACAGGTGCTATCTTTTCAGGAAGTTCAAGCTTGTTGAGGAGGCTCCAAACACTCTTGTCCTCCCCAGGAAAGCCTCGGCTACAGATGCCCCCAAAACCTGGGAGTAGGGAGCAGGCTGCAGGTAGACGTTTTCCTGTGCCCCAAGGTATGCGCGATCCACAGGTGCCAGGCCAGGAGTACCGAGATCGGTACTCCGCTTCTGTGCTCAAGTGGCGCATCCTGGAGGGAGCTGGACATGAGCGCACTGGCTCGAGGGGTCAAGCAGGAGGCGCTCTACGTCCGTCTCCTCCTCCTCGCTGGCCCTCAGTCTCCTCCTCCCGGCATTGGGTTCGCAGTCCCCGCACTTGAGAAAACAGATCTCGGTGGAGACCTACCGGAGCTCTCTGCTCCGGGAGCCTCCTCCAAGCTTTGAGGACGTCCCAGTCTCTCTCCTTCGCGCCACCGCCCTCAGGCCAACTTGGAGGAAGTGATCTGCGGCCGAGGCGGGGAGCCCAGTGCGGGGTGCGCGAGGACACGAGCGCCAACTGTCCGGACCGGCTGCGGAGATCCCTGGCGCTGTCGAGGGGGACTCGCCCGGGTGGAGACCGGATCGAAGGGCTGGGGGCGCGGCGGCCACTCCAGGAGGTCGGGCGGCGAGCGTGACCTCATTGGGAGGGGCCAGCGCGCAGCCGGGACTCGGAACCCAGCGCCGAGAGCGCCGCGCGGAGCGGATCGCAGCACTGAGAGCGCACGCCGTGGCCGGGATGGAGCGCTACAAAGGTGAGGGCGCCGGGCGCACCTCCTTGTTCCGGGGAAAGAGGGCGGGGGCTTGTCGCCTGGACTCAGGTGACCAGAATGGGCTGTCTACGATGAAAGGACCGCAGCCCAAGAGGGGGTGACCGAGGCTCCGCGGGCAGGGCGGTGGGCTCCTAGGCTTAGAACACGGTCCGCGCGCCCTTTGATCTTCCTGGGCGCCTGGGGTCTCTCTACCTGGAGGTCAAGGTGAGGCTTCTCGCCTGTTGGAGAATCGAGGATGTGTCCGGAGTCATCCCGTCATTCCCCTAGTTTGCCTCGAGGAAAAGATGTCTACAGTCGAGGGGGCCCAAATAAGGTCTAAACAATGAGGGGCTGCTGGGGGCAGAAGGGCGAGTTGTGGGGTCCTTTCGATGGGTGCTACCTTGCTGAGGCGGCTTCTTGCCGATTCCTGGATAAGCTTTGTCGGGTGGTAAGGGAAGAAGCTCTTGATGTGGTGGGGTGGCCTGCTGTTCTGTTCTTGGCTAGGTCCGACTCTCCACCACTTTGGTAACCGTGCCTCTCCCAGCCCCTTGCGGACCCTGCACCCCCGAGCTGCATGAGGTGTGGGTTAGGAGCCCAGGGGGCTGCCCAACAGGTGGAGCGCCTGTAGGCGTCCTGGCAGCTGAGCGAGCTTGAATTTGGCTCTGGCCAGGGATCTTGGCCAAACCCTGGTGGGCGGGCCGGTCCGGATATGCCCGAAGGGTTTTGGAGCCCCGGGGCTGGAGTCCAGAAGCCTTGGATAGTAGGTCCTTTGAAACGGGGTTCAAGGTGCCGTCCCTGAAGCGGATATTTCGGTGCGGCCCTCACATGCCTTCCTCTGGGAAAAGCCTCTTGCACTGACCTCCCTCGCCCCACCCCCGGGGGGGGGGGTTGTTGAGGCTAAACCTGCGAAAGGAAATTCGGCTTCTATATTTGTTTTCCCCTGGGAGGGTAATAAGGCGAACGCTCAGATTTCCAAGGAATCTCGCCCTTTATCGTTTATTTATGGAAATTACATTAGGGGACCTGTGCGGAAGGGACGTTTTCCTAAACAAGTAACGTCTTTTGACTTTCCTTTTGCGTTTTCTCATCAGAATCCTTAGTGACGAGTAAGGTATCCGCCAGACTCACCTGTGTCTAGGCACTGAGATCCGTGGGGCGGGGGCGGGGCGCCAGAGGAAATCACTTAGCAAGCTTCGGTTTCTTTCCGTGACCTCTCACTGGAGCCTCGCTCCCAAGTCTAACCCCGCGGTCTTATCTAAGTTCCGGTGGAATCTAGTCGGTTTTGTTCGGGAAGGGTTGAGACTGCCCTCATGCAGTCTCAAACACTGGCAGCCACAGCCCCTCTCCTTAAGGAGGGAACCTCTCTGGGGGAACTGAGGCCTTGGGTGTCTTCCTTCAGCTCCCCGGGGGATTGTGAAGTTGAAGCAGATGTTGGCCCCAAATGGAGGATCCAGGTTGCAAGCTACTTTGCCCAAGCATCAAACTGGTTCAAGTTAGTTAACAGGCAACAGGTGGGCGTCTGTTGGCCTAGGGTTCACCTGCAGGTTTTTGTGTAAATAGTTTCTGAATTGGCCCTTGTCAGGATAAAATCTGCTTAGTTTATCTTTCTCTCCTGGGGGCTGAAAAATCTTATCCTCCACCAGGCTCAGTTAGGTAGGGCCTTCCTGCTAACTGAAGAGAACTTGGTTTCAGGTCAGTGTTTATGTTTTGGAAGCAGATGTATGCTCTAGAGGTCGATAAGTTGACAGACTTGAGGATTACCTGGGTTGTAAAGGAGAATCCAACCACCCGGCTTCAGTTGACTCTCAGAAGAAATGACTTCAAATCTCACTGATGTCATGCTGCTAATATCTGCTAATTTTTCTGGGAAGAATGTAGGGATCTTTTAACCTCAGGCATATTACATTCTCTGTACTCAGGAGAGGCAGATGAGTCCTGCTTTGGGAACTCAATGAATGCAAATTCCTGTCTGCAAAATTTTTGCTAAGTGCCATGGCTGGTAAACCAGGAACCTGGCTAGAACCAGGTTACTCTTGCTTGTCAGACACTGGGGCCTTTACATTTTTTGGTAAGGTTTTAGGGTGTAGCAGTGTTAAAACCCTTGCCTGGTATGTGTAAAACCCTGGGTTTGAGTTCCAACACACATACACACACACACACACACACACACACACACACACACACACACACACACACACCATATTTTTAAGGTAAGACTGAATAGTCACAGAATAAATAGGTATAATGGTTTAAATGATAAAGTTAAATAGGGAAAAAAAGATTTATCTGGGCTCTTGGAACTTTTGTAAAATTGGTCAAAAAATTCTGATGGTATCTGACATTTTTTTAAAATTTCAATGCTTTCGTGTTTCAAAATTTCCATTTTTGAGCTCTCTTTGTCACATAGGTAGAATTGCTCATAATTGTCTTCAGAATCCAAAAGTGTTTTCTCTAATTTGAAAGGCTTAGAAAGCTGTTTTGGTAGGAGAAATCCGTTTTCCATGTCCACAGCCTCACTGTTATCCATTGCACCTCCTCCCCAAATAGCTGGTGTTTTTGGGCTCTGGGCTAACTTTCAATTGTCTTGAGGAAGCTTAAGGATGGCTGAAATATCTCCCAGTATTTAATACTATAAAAACTTCCAGACCTTTCTTCCAGTTCTTTCTAACCCCTTCTACTAGATCGCCATGGCTTTCCCAAGCAAAGACAAAGGGGTGTGGGAGTAAGTGAGGATCCCCTCCCAAAGAAAGAAAGCTTTTCTGAAAATTGCTATAAAGTGTTGGTTAAGTTGCTGTGCCTTGCATGGGAATCTCTTTGGCATTGTATAAGCAGTAAGACCCCTACAAGTGTCCAAGATTCAGTGCCAAGTCTGACAGGGTGCCTTGAAAAGGCTCCCATCCTTGAGTGTTTATATATTTATGACTCTCTTAAGAGCATCCTGTATCACTGTGCGTGAGCCCATTGGCTGACCTCACCCCATGCAGTCAAGGATCCTGGTTCCTATTGCTCTCCCAGCTGGTGAGTGGGTTCAGGGCCAAATATGACTGACCTACTATCTGTGGATTACACTTGGAACATCATGCAGAAGCTTCCTGAAGTTGCATCACACTTGGATCCTAACTAGCCTGGCTGAGATGTACAGACTTCATTTTAGACAGGAGCAATCCCATCTAAAATGGTTGTGGCGATGAATCTTCCTGCCTTTGTTTTTTCAGTCTGATTACTGCTTCCTTGGGTGACTTTATGGCACAGGAGTTTGGAGGGAGCTGTGAACTATTGTCTAGAAAACAACATGTTTAGAGCTTGCTGGGAAATCTTGAGAGCGGTGGTCAGGGAAGGTCTGAAAAGAAAAAAAAATAATGAAGGGAAAGAAAGCAGACTGATAATTTATAGCTTCCCTTCAGGAGTGATCTTTCCTCTGTGCCCAAGAGCTCTGCTTCTTCCTTGTTGATGTCTGACCTAGACGAAGGTTCTTAGCCTCAGCTGTATATGGAACCAGGTATTTGTAGGGCATGGGAAGGTAGGGCTTTAAAGGTCCCAGCAGACAGTCAGATTTCAATGTCTAGAGTACGGTTTGGGCATTGCAGTTTTCAAAGTTCTTCAGGTGATTCTAATGTGATCCGAAGTTGAGAATCATATTTACTTAAAAAGAAAGAAAAAAAGAAAGAAAGAAAGAAAGAAAGAAAGAAAGAAAGAAAGAAAGAAAGAAAGAAAGAAAGAAAGAAAGAAAGAAAGAAGGAAACATCAAATAGGAAAATAGAGGAGTAGGTTGGGGAGACGGTTGCCATGGAAGCATGAAGACCTGTGTTCATAACCCTAGCACCCATGTAAGAAGCCAGATATGGTGGTGTGTGCTGGCCAGCCAGGGTAGCTGAATCGGCAAGCTAAAAGTCCCCATGAGACTAATTTCCAAAAAAAACAAGGTGGAGAGCAATTGAGGAAGATAACCACACACACACACACACACACACACACACACACACACACACACACACACGAGTCCGTTTGCTCCTCAGAACTACTTTCAGGGGTACCCAGATCTGATGATGCTCAAGTCCTTAAGGTGGTGTAGGACTTGCACATGAGGCACCATACCCTCTCAACTGCTTTCTGTCATCTCCAGGTTACAATGTATGTAGTTTCTGTATTGTAGCATTTAGGAAACAATGACAAGGAAATCAGTACACATTTAATATAGTTGCAACTGTTGTAGGCTGAAATACACAGTGCACATCATCAACAACATAGTATTTCCCTACCCCACCCCAGTGTGGTGGATCTTGGCTTGGCTGACTCTAAGGCCACAGAACCTATAGCTGTGGAGGGCCCACTAGAATTCAGTACACATCCTCCACCTGAAAACCGAGAGCAGGCGTGGAGCGGATAGTGTAGATGTGCCCTGGTGTGTCTTCTGATGCCTGCAGAAATGTGATGTGATTTGCCTTTAGCCAGTGTCGGCTTTGAACAGAGGTGTGTGATCACTGTTTAAACACAATGTCCAAGTCTCCATGCTTTGCAGGCCTCAGCTCCAAGTCTGCTCATTGTACTTGACCCTGGGCACTCCTGACTTTGAAGCTCTTTGTGTGGGAGCCTGGTAGCGAAATAGTCTAAAACAGAAAGTGGGAGAGGTCATGTTGGTGCTGAAGAGCCAGGAGCCAGGAATTCAGCTTTGGGCCCTTCCCCTCTCCTGATGGGGTAGGAGCCCTGGGAACTGGGCTGCTTCCAGCACAATTAAAGGGCCAGGATGGGCCAAGGAGCTTCAAAGCTGAGAAAGCTGTGCGGGTTTTCCTCCAAACCCCTTTAACGACAGGAAATGCTCCTCTGAAGGCATCCGTCCTTCGGGGGAGGGAGACTCTTCCTAAGCTAGGGAGAAGGGCACTGTGGCTGCCACCAGAGGGGACAGCATGGTGACAGAGTGGAGAACACAGCAGCCCAGAGACCCAGTGACCTACATGCTGTATGCTTCCTTGGACCAGGCACTGATCTTTCGAGGCCTCAGTTTCCCCGTCTGGAAAGCAGCTGTCGTGTGTCATGCTGGCAGCCCCACCCCCTTCTGTGGTTTTTCAAGCACCGGTCCAGGCTCACTGCTTTGTGGCCACTGAGGACTCAGAGGGAGAATGTTTTTGAGAAGACAGTGAAATGAGGGAGGAAGGGGATGGATGGGGCTGCCAGCAAAGGTCAGTTTAGGATTGTACTTCTTATAAATAAAACCGATTTCCTGTTGAGAGACGGGAGTCGCAGACTTGGTGGGAAAGAGAATGCTGTCAAGTATGGAAAGAATTCATTTTTGAAGGACTTGTATGTCACTGTGTCTCCAAAGATAGTTAAGGCCAGTGCTAAGGTTTGAAATAGGGGATGAGTCAGTCCCATTTGAGAGGCAGGGCTACTGAGTCCACAGAGGGTAAGCAACAGTTCATAGGGTCAGTGACAGGCTACGGACAGTTGAGTTTGTAAAAGGAGAATTCCTGCTGAGGAATTTATCTACAAAAAAGTTCTGGGAGCAATGTCATAATCTTGTCGGTGTCTTCATGCTAGGAAGGGGACAGCTGCTGAGTTAAACGCCCCTCCATCTTTAGGACCCAGCCCCATGTCTGTCTTCCACAAAGCCGTCATGGCTTCCCAGGTCTCCTTGCCACTTTAGGTAGGGCCTCAGGAATACATGACATGTGGTAGACATGCAACAAATGTCCTGAACTGATGTCACTTGGTCTTATAATTATATACATCTATTTTCCCTGCTAAGCTAAACTCTGTCAAGATAGGGACTTTGTCTCTGCCTTCCAAGAGACCACGCCCAGCCCTCGGCCCCTACGAGCACATAGTGAGGATAAACGGGTGGATACACGAGTGTCAGTACAGAGCACATACTGTCTAGTGTCTTGCTTCTCAAGAGCAGACCTGGTTCAGAAAAATAAAGGAAGGAAAGTCTTTGAGCCAAATTCTGGAAGTGGGGAAGGATGTGCCGGGGCTGCCCTCAGCTGCAGCCACCTGAGTCTTCTCTCTGTCTGTTCCAGCACAGGGGTGTTGCTGTCTGGTGATGCAGAGGAGGATGCTGCAGGTCTCTGCCTGTGAGTATGAGCCTGTCTGTGCCCTCTGCAGCCGCTCAGCTCCTGTGAGAGCTGGCCTGCTGGCCTCCTGTGGGTGGAGGCCTGGTCTGCCCATGCTGTGGATGGAGGGCTGGGGGACCCCATGGAGCCACCAGGCTCTGGTCCGAGGCCACAGGGGCTGGAGCTTCTAATCTGCCTTCTGCCGCTAACATACTGTGCGACCTTGGGCAAGTCAATTAATCTTTCTGGGCCTTGTTTCTGTATGGGTAAGCTACTGATCCCTAACCCACTCCCAGACAGCCTGGAGGAATAACCCAAGAACCACTGGTAAATACTTTGCCGAGGATGATGTTGTGTTCAGTCAGGAGAACAGATAGTGGTATCTGTGGGAACTTCTGTGGTGTGGTTCTGCCCTTGAGGTGTGTGTGGATCCTCAGTAAATTTAGATTCAGCTGTGCGGATCCTTGGTAAAGTTTGGTGGAGCTTAGAGTTAGGAGTATCAGGCAAAGCATCCTAGCTTTCCAAAGGCACCATCTGCTCCCTTCTACGTAGGCCAGCTGGGAAGATAGACAGGGACTTGCCATCTCCTGAGCCTTGTATCCTGGTCCTGCCTGAGTTTCTCTGATTACTCAGTGAGTTTATGTAGGGGAGACCTATAAATTCCGGCAGGAGCTGTGAGTTCTTTGCTCTCAATTGATTCTCATTTTCTTTACTTAATCTCCAAGTAAACTAAGCTCAAACTCGGCCAAGTGGAGGGTATGGAGAATAATGCCCAGACATGTGGGTGGAGCCAGCATAGCTCTGGCCTGGGGTGGACAGAGTGAGGCAGAGCACTGATGTCAGGGGTCTGTCTCGCTAGGACCTAAGTGAGGTTGAGACAACAGAAACTCAGTTCCTCCTAAGGCCTCCTGTGGACTCCAGGCCAGCTGTGGGCCTGGTGGAGGGCCTTGCGCTTGCATGGAATGTCAGCACTAGCAGACTGCAAAGGAACCTTCTGCTTAGTGTTAAACCGAGGAAATAGAGCCAGCTGCTAGCCGGAGAGAGCACTCAGCTGTGCACCAGAAGGAATCCCATGGAGCCGTGGAGCAGTTTACCCTGGGAGGTGGCTTCCCCAAGTCAAGTGACCAGCCGTTCTGGTTTGCCTGAACGGATTTCTTGGTCTTGCCCCCTGGAACCCCACCCCCAGGAAACTCCTTGGCCCTGGGAAAACTGGGGTAGGGGCTCACCCTATCCCCAAACCTCAGCTGTTGAATCTGAATCTTCACAGCCAAGGCAAGCCGGAGCGCAGTGTTTCATCTCTCCAATAAGAAAGTGAAAGTCTGAAACTAAAAGTGGTTGTAACAGTCTCTGGTGGTTGCAGGATGCCGAGTGGAAGGAGGCAGGCTCTGGAGCCTACACAGTTCAGTTTGCTTTTACAGCTTTCTAGAAAAAGCCAGACTACCTACAGAGAACGTGAATCAGTTCTGTGGGTACCAGGGCTGCCCTGGGGGATGGGGTAGTCTGCAATAGGACATAACACAATAAGTGCCATGACTGATAGAAATGTCCAACCTCCTTATTGTGGTTGGACAGCTATGTTTACGGTCCAGCTAACAGGGCAGGTTTGTTTTCCTCTGTGAATAAACCATACCTTGGTAAAACTGCCTTTTACAAACTCCTGCTCACTCGTGGCCACTGTCCATCTTGACAGTGTGTCCTGCTGATGTTTTCTGTCATTTTATTTCACATCAAGTTGCTGCCTTTATTAACAAAATCACAGTCCATGGTGCTGCCCGCCTTGTGAGATGGAGGATGCGCTCAATACACCGAGTCATTACAGGAATTCAGGGGAAACTGAGTCCTGGTGCTGGAGGTAGTGCAGATTTCTAGTTTGACACATAGACTCAGCTTTGACTGTATCCTGAGAAGTGGAGACTTCTAGAAAACATAATGATGGAAGCATTCCTTTTGTTACAAAATCAGTTCTCCTAAACACCAGAGAGCAGGTGAGCCCAAGAGGACCCTGGGTAAGGAAGCCCTGGGCAGCACCCTGGGTGTTCTGCTGCTAGCTACGTGTGGCTCCACCACCGTGACTGTGGCAGTAGTTTTCTCTTTTCACTGAGAAGGCTATTGAGCTGGGATGGAGTGTCCAGGCTCCGCCACCATCCATTCTCTGTTGACTTTCTGGCATTGGCAGTTGTACTAGCAGGTATTAGGTCAGGGCTTATTTGGAGGGGGAAGAAGCCACGGGGCAGCAAAATAACACAACTCAGTCCCAGGTGATGTAAAGGATGTCTCCAGGCCGGGCTGAGCCTTGTGACACAGGGGACAAATTATTAGTCTTCACCATACTTATCTGGTGCTTTCCTTTTCTAAACCAAGCATGTTGAATTGGTCTGTTCTTTGGGTGAATGTCACTGGTTCTGTGCCCTAGCTGTCTGGGGACAGCCTTTGCATCTTTATTAAGTATAACGTGGTGGATGTCCATGGAACATCTAGCCACGAGGATCATGTGGACAAGATCATGTTCAAATGTGAATTACACTGGGGAATTTCACACAGACATCCCTTTTTAAACACTGACGTGTTCAAACCACTGGTCACCCCCAATGGCAATTCTGTCCCCCCTCCTGGGCATCCCGGCAGAATTAACAGGCAATAGCTGGTGAGTCCTCCTGTCTTAGTTCGTCGGCAGGCTGGGTGTGCAGTGACAGGGTAACACTTTTGACCCTCTTCCTGGAGACACAGCCCTTGACATGGGGTCAGGTCTGGCTGTGGCTGGTGCCCCTGAGAAAGACCAAGTCTGGGCAAGCCCTGGGGTCTGCTTCTGGTTTGAGTACAAAACCTGGAGGGCTAGCTTACATACCGGGGCGTCTGGGGGCACGTGGGGGGCTACAGGTGCTGCTTCACCGGTCAGCAGGTAGAACCGCCCTCTCAGGGCTAGCCTGTCACACCGACGTCCCTTGGGTTTGGGGGACTGTCAGCCATCCTGTTAGACTTGCAAGCTGGACGTTTGCCATTTCCTCCCATCTTCCACCCTCTTTGCCCCACCCCCACCCCCACCCCCAGTTCTTATACAACAGGATTTATTCATGTTAACTGTATTCAAGTCCCAGATGGGGGCAGAAGAAGAGATTGTGTTGAATGAGCTTATTGTTCGAGGGTTTCACTGGCTTCTTTTATTTGATCCCCACAGTGCTAGAACATATTGAGCTGATTTACTGAATTTCAAATGTGGTCTTGTGGAAGGGACTCTCTAGGGCGCTTGGTGTCCCTGGCTGCAGGGCCAGGAACTGTTGGGTGGCAAGCTTGCCTGGGGCATCTCAGCTTCATCTTTATAGTCTGGGTTCTCCTGCGGTAAACATTCTGTCCTAATCCCAGACTCATCTATGCCCTGGGGACAGCGCCACCCTACCCTGTGGTTCTTTGCATTGTGAATACTTCTGTGGCATTCCCAACTGGCATGTTTTTGAAACACTAGAGACGATGTAGTTTATAGTGCCTTCTGCCAATGGAGACGACGTGGTTTACAACACCTTCTGCTTGGCTGTTGTGCTGGTAGGTGTTTATTGTCAACGTGACACAACGTGACACAACCAAGAGGGAGCCTCAGTTGAGGAGTTGTTTAATTACGATTGACCTACGGCCATGTCTGTGTCTTTGTTGATGATTGATGTGCAAGGGCCCGGCCAGTGGTGGATGGCACCATCCCTAGGCTGGTGAGCCTGGGCTGTGTAAGAAATGTAGCTGAGGAGGGACAGGTGAGGGAGCCAGTAAATAGTGTTCCTCCATGGCTCCTGCCCTGACATCCCTCAATGATGAACTATGACCTGGAAATGTATGATGAAATAAACCCTTTCCTTTCCAAGTTGTTTTTAGTCAGTGTTTTTTTTTTTTAAATTTTATTCATTTATATGTTTTTAGGTATGAGTATTTCTGTTTGCAGATATGCCTGCATGCCAGAAGAGAGCATCAGACCCTATTACAGATGGCTGTGAGCCACCATGTGGTTGATGGGAATTGAACTCAGGACCACTGGAAGAGTAGCCAGTGCTCTTAACTGCTGAGCCATCTCTCCAGCCCTTGGTCTGTGTTTTATCATAGCAATAAAAAGTAACTAATACAGTTATATTTTGCACAAGTGGAAGGAATTAAGGAGATAGAGTGGAAAGTATCTCGCAGAAGCACTAACTATTAGACAACCTCATGCCTTCTGCTTGGATGCCTGATGTAGGCCTCTGGTCCTTGAGTCATGGCAGGGTGGTCATTAGCAACTTCACTCTGTGCCCTACCATACTGGGCTCTGTGTAACTGCTGACCTCAGGCTCTGCAAGCTCTGATCCACTCTGGACTGCCTGGAACGCTTATTTGACATCTTGACCTGGACATGTTTTAAAGATAAGGCCCTCTGTCATGGTCATTATTGGACTTGTGGCTGAAGGTCATGGTGGATAGGGCAGTGAAGTGCAGTTGCAGCATAGACCTACGACAGTTCCACATTTCTAGAGCTCTTGGTGGCCTTCTGAGGGAGCCACCATAGGCACTTCAGCTGGGTAGGACCAGTGTCTCTCTGGAGTTCACATGACTACCAACCACCCTAGATGTCCTGAGACCTGGCACTGGGAATGCAGGACACACCCTAAAACAGTCTGCACAAGCATGGCTGTGGGTGCTCCGAGGGTCCTGTTGGGGGTGCAAGCCTGTATCTTCTTCTTTGATAGCCACCCCCTCTCTCTCTTCCTCTCAACTTACAATTTCTCATTCTTCCCTCTTTATTGTTTCCCATGTCCATTCTCTCTTCTTTCTTCAAAAAATTATTTATTGTTTGACACAGAGCGAAATACAGAGAGAGAAAGAGAGAGAGAGAGACAGACAGACAGACAGACAGACAGACACATGGGGGGATGGGGTGCACACACGCCATGATGCACGTATGGGGGTCAGAGGACAACTCCTTGGATTGGGGTGTCTGCTCCCACCCCCGGGTGTGTTCTGGGGATACTTGCCTGGGCCCCGCCCACCCTCCTTCATGCCAGCTTTGTTCAGAGATGGAGCCTGAGTTCAGAAAGGGCATTTCCCTCTGAGCACAGGGCTTACCTCAGCATTCCCTCTGGGGAAATGGAGGACCTGTGTAAACAATGCCAACCTCTCTCCTCCTCCTCAGAAATGTGTACTTACTAACCTGAAACCCCATCGAGTTTAACGCAGGCTGGTGCATCGTGACCAGAAGTGTCCTCTCCCTGTCCCTGTCCCTGTCCCGGTCCCTCCCCGTCTTTAGCAGCAGTGTGAGCTGCAGGCCATGGGGAGGGTGGGATTGCAGTCTCAGCCTGTGCACAGCCCCTCTGCCACCATCCAGAGGAGGGAATGGGCACACAGGGGCGGGGCGGGAGCATGAGAACTCTGCATTGTTTGGATAAAAGTTGCAAACATGAAGGCTCAACACAGACTAAAATAATTTTTCCCATTGACCTTCTGACTTCCCAGTGGGCAAGCGCCCATCTCTATCACATGATGCTGATTTGGTGTGTGTAACTGTAAACACTTCCGACCGGGATCAGATTTCTTAGAGTTATGGGGCCCAGGTGTCACCTGGCTGCTGTCTAGCTGCTTCCCTCAAGGGAGGGGAGGCGCTCTGTTCTCAGAGGGAGAATTTCAGCGGCTGTCTTCGAGATGGGACCCTCCAGAAGCACCTCCTCTCCCCGCGGCGCCTGTCCTTACTTGCTGCTTTCACTGACACAGGAAAGGGAGCTAATGCTAAGTCCTGAGCACGTGGGCTTTGCTCTGATGTCAGGCAGGGCTGTGGAATGCTTGTACTCCAAGTGTGTGGGGAGACAAAAGAGGAAAGCAGAAGCCCACTTTCTCTGCTGGAGCCCATGGGGCCACCTGTCCAGGGTAAGGGGTGGGTCAGTCCTGGTCACCCTGACATGGACTTTGGTATTATATACGTGTGAGCCTTTTGTCCCCAAGAATGTAGGCAGCCTTGGAGACAGGTGATGACTTTTTTGTCCTTGGCACTAGGGGCTGGGAATCATCTCAGAGTGAAATAATGTAGGGAAAATGCTGGGAATAGCTTTGGTGGGATAGAAAGACACGGGGAGTCTGTCTTGGGGAGGTCTAGCTGTCCTCTTCTCTTTGCAAACCTAAGCATTTCCAGATATCAGGTATGATGTGTGTGTGCGTGTGCGTGTGCGTGTGCGTGTGTGTGTGTGTGTGTGTGTGTTGTGGGGAGGTGACTGATGGCAGCCCAGACTTGAGCATCTGTCTAATACTCTGAAAGCATAAGATGTTGACCAGAAGATGATTTTCCTGGAGAGGGCAAGGCTAAAGCGGCATGAAGGGAGATCGAGGGAGGGACTGCAGGAGGTCTGGCTCTGAAGGGTTGGAAGGACTCAGTTCTCCCACAGCCTCTTGTGCGTCTTCATGACTGGCTGCTGGATGTCATTCTCCCTAGTGGGAGAAAGAAAGCAAAGGTGGTCAATAGCTTAGAGCAAACATTCTCTACAAATGGCTTTTTAAAAAAATATTGGCATTATAGAGTATGAAAATAATGAAGGTTGAGGAGGGAGGAGCCGGCTGGCAAGGGTCCTGGCTGGCACTTGGGTGAGATTCCAGTGCATCACTGATGTCTGTACTCCATACGTTTTCAAGGCAGGTACACTTGGCAATGGGAGTGTTGTGGCCGTGAACTGACGGGCAAAGGGAACGCGCAATTTCCTTCTGAGTGGTATGGACTGTCCGTGAAGGTCTCCTCCCCCACTGATGCTCTTAACTTTGACGCACAGGAACCCTTGTCTTTCTAGTCTTTTCTCTCTGTGGGTTTCTCATAGATGTAAGCATATTGTTGCCATAACGAAGACCAGCCTGGATTCTTTAGGCCCCTGACTAGGCCTTCTTCCCATGTATAGAGAGTGCCTACAGTAATTTTCCAATGGAAAGCAAGGGGATAGATTGGCTTCTGGTCTGTACTTAAGACAAACTGGGCCTCTTTGATACACAGCCCACTTCCTGTATGCCTAGCTTCTGCAATGATCCTGGCTCCACCCTTTTTGGTGGACATACTAGACTCCTTGTAGACATCTGTGGTAGACTTCTGCAAGTGCTTGACCATGGGCCAGAATGCCCTCCCCTCAGTACTGCCTGTCAAGCTTATTTGTTAAAAGTTTACTCAGTCTGGCTGTCCTGACTATCATTCTTCCTAACACACGTGTGTGCACACACATGGCTTTTAGCCCTCCTCAGTGTAACTTGCTCAATTCTCAATGGCCATAGCCATTGTGTTGATGCTATAATTTATGGTGATATTTTATTTGTACTGAAATGTGATTTTAATTTTATGTTAATAAATAAAGTTGCCCTGGGGTCAGAGCTATTAGAGCCATAGCAAGAGCGTGGTGGTTAGAAGAGCTAGGTAGATTTCTGTGTGTTCAGGGATACAGCCAGTATTGGAGACATACGCCTTTAAGACCTGGAAGGCGGTACTTACAGACAGTGACAAGGCAGTCATGTGGTTGGGTTTACAACCAATGAGAAGACAGAACAGAAAGATGTAGATGTAACCAACCGTCTTATTAAATAAGAAACACAGAAACAATGTAAAAGAGAAAGCCGAGAACTCAGAGCTCAGAGCTAAAATCTCACCCTTCCTCCTGCTGTCCCAGCTTCGCGAAAAGAGACCTACTTCCTGTCGGTTCGTATTTTTAAAGTATGTTGTTCTGCCTTCTCATTGGTTGTAAACCCAAACACATGACTGCCTCGTCACTGTCTGAATGTACAGCCCCCTAGGTCTTAAAGGCATATGTCTCCAATGCTGGCTGTATCCCTGAACACACAGAGATCTTATGGGATTAAAGGCGTGTGCCACCACCGCCACACTCTTGCTATGGCTCTAATAGCTCTGACCCTGAACACACAGATATCTATGGGATTAAAGGCGTGTGCCACCACCGCCACACTCTTGCTATGGCTCTAATAGCTCTGACTCCCAGACAACTTTATTTATTAACATACAATCAAAATAATAATTCAGTACAATTAGATTATCACCACATTTCCCCTTTTCTATTTTAATAAAAAGAAAAAGAAAGCAAAAGGTTATAACTAACAAAAGAAAAACTATATACAAAAGTACAATAACTATATACAATATATACAAGTAATAAATACCTAAACAGGTATTTGACAAATCAGAGAAAATAATTCCATTATCTATCCTATTTTGGTAAATCCAAGATGTATCTAATGTACTTTCTATCCTAATTAATTTTCAACTATAACTAACTAATCTTCAACCATAACTAACTAAACTTCAACTCCCTCAGAGACCCAAGAAGGGAATAATAGTAGCTAACAAAAATAAAAACAGGAAGTGCATGCAAGCAACTTCCAAAAAATTTTGTGAGTTGACAGAAACAGCCAGCTGCCTGGGCAGTCACCTGAGGTTTCTCCGCAGTGTTGGGGCATCATCTTCAGCCTATAGGCTTAGTGTATCTGACAGACTCATTTGTGAAGTAGGATGTACACAAGGTCAACAGTTCAACCTCACATTGGGTGAGAGCAGTCCACGTACCAGAAACACCTGAATTCCACTAGTGTCCTGTCATGATTCAGGATTTTAAATTCTGGAAATTGTTGACAGTTTTTTAATTCAGCTGTCCATTCTTCTTGGCTGTGTATATATGGCTTCATCTCAGCATCCCCTTCTTCTCCACATCCCTCTATTAAATGCCAGTCTACTTTTGAGAGGCATGAGCTTTCAGCTGCTGTTCCATTGTACAACAGAATCCATCGGCCCTCTGCCTGTTAAGCTGCCTTCGAAGAAAAGGGCACCGTACCTTTACGGGCACCGTACCTTTTCCGGATGCGAAGGCCACTTCAGGGATGGGGCCATATTGTCCTGGCCTCAGAAGATGCCTTTTGATAAAGCCATAACCACACTTGTTTTGGCAAGAATCAGTAGTCCCTTGTTTCGTGATCTGTCTGTCCATTTTGTCCTGTTGATTCGAGGATACTTTGTTGTCCAGTGGCTAACTTTTGCCAGAATGAAAGTTGACTCCATATGCAGTTTCTTCAATGCCCATATTTTCTCTAAAGTAGATTGGTACTGCCAGGAGCCGACATGTCTCAAAAAAGAAAAATTTTCTAAGTTATTAAAACATTTTAAATGCCATATTCTGTAGATCTCTGAAGGGTTTGAAGATGACCTGTCTAAAACATCTCTGCTCAATTTTTAAAACATATCTAATATGACTACAAGTTCTATGATAATGTCTAACTACTAGCTTTCATTTCTTTATATCCTAATAGTTGATAATAATAACATTCAAGGATCAGAAATTTGCATTACATTGTTAAATGGATGGAATAAATACAATTAGAAATATACATATAGCATTTTCTAACAATATCAGTTTCAAATTTGTGTACAATATAAAACAATTCAATCCAATGTAAAGTATTTAAAACTAGTAATTGTCTTTTTCTTTTCTTTCTTTCTCTTTTTTTTTTTAAACAAGAACCTTAAATCTAATCTCCTTTGCTTAGCCTTTTTCCTAACCCTTGACAATAACTTGTAACCAACCCCCCTAAATACTGAAAATTATCCCAGACCCAAAACCCATTAAAAAGACCAAAAAATCACCCGCCCCACACCACCTCTTTGGGAATGTGGGCGTCGTATTCTTAAAATTGCTTCCTGCTGGGTATGGGCGAAGTTTTCTTTATCCTGAAAGAAAAATTTTAGGTTAATTGTCAAATTCTAGGAGAGGTAACTATATCCTTCATTATCCAGTCTGTGTATAATGCCAAAGTTGAGGGTTTATCTCAAGTCCTTATTCAAGTAGTCTTTGAGACTGGATCATCTCAGCTAGTCATCTCAAATTTGCTCTGAGCACCTTGTAGTTCAAAGCTGATCTATGGATGATGTTTGTCAGCTTAATGATATTATTATTGTCCACGTGGAATTGTTGTTGTTGTGGGGCCCCATCTTCTTTCTGGAGACTTCAGTTGATGTTAGGCCTGGCCATGATTTCCTGCAGAAAACTGATAAGAGACTCGAACACAAAAAAACATATATATGCAGCTAGCCTTTTTTCTAGAATTAGTTAGTACTCTATGTGACCATTCATATCTTAACAAAGTTTAAAATGTATATATATATATTAATCTTGTAAATTTTGATATAAAATTTATACTTTGAGAAAAGTTTAAAGAATCAGAATAGAATCAAAGAGTTGAGATTAGTAATAGAATAGTCCCTTAATTAATTTTGCTTTTGTCCTGTACCATAGCAGAAGATGGCTCTTATTCTGGCATGATACAGGGAGTTTGCATTTTCCTTTTAACAACATGCTTGATTTTAAAGAAGGAGAGAGCCATTCTCCAACTCCAAAGTCAGCTTTAAATTTTAATTGAACTGGGACTATTAGAAAACCAAGAGTGTTAAATCTTTAGAGAAAAGCAGAAACAAACATTTAGGAAGACATAAAATTTTTTTAGATAATATATACCCATACACCGTTTCACTCTGTTTCTTGGGATAGATGATTTGTCCCTTTTCTTCAGTTGTCTCATTTGTCCAGTGTTCTTCAGATTCCTTAACCTTCATTCTCCTAAAAGACAAAAACAAAAACCTTTCCCCAAGACTAATTTTGGGGATGTTCCTTTTTGGCAAGTTATTATCTGATGAAATGAAAAGGCATGTTTTATTGATACAAGTTAGTTTAAATTGGATGTTCATGCTGGTTGATGAACTATCACCTCCTCTAATTAAGAGGTCTCTCTTGTTCAAATCGAACCTTTATCAATTTTGATGGTACCCACAGCTTATCTTCTCCTGTAGAAACAAAAGCAAAACCACGTCCCCAATGTAATACATACCCTGGTTTCCATTCTGAGGTCAGCACATCCTTAAAGTATATAGGCTGATTTAATTCTGTAGTTTTTTCTATTATCCAATGTCTCTCTGCAGCTGTTGTTCCTTTCTCATTGGCATTCAGAAAATTCAAAGTTAGAAGAGCATTATACAGTCTATTTCTGGGGGTTTTTGTTATCCATTTCTGTTTATTTAGCATATCCTTTAGAGTTCTGTTTGATCTTTCTATAACTGCTTGACCTGTAGGATTATGTGGTATGCCCGTAATATGCTTTATATTGTAATAAGCAAAAAACTGTTTCATTTTAACAGAGACATATGATGGAGCATTGTCAGTTTTGATTTGTGCAGGTATACCCATGATGGCCATAACTTCTAGCAAATGAGTGATTACAGAATCAGCTTTTTCAGAACTCAAAGCAGTTGCCCATTGAAATCCTGAATAAGTATCGATAGTGTGGTGTACATATTTCAATTTTCCAAATTCTGCAAAGTGAAACACGTCCATCTGCCAGATTTCATTTCTCTGAGTACCCTTTGGGTTACATCCTGCTGGTAATGGCGTCTGATTGTAGAAGGAACAAGTAGGACATTTCTTTACTATTTCTTTGGCTTGTTGCCAGGTTATGGAAAAATCCTTTTTTAAACCTTTACTATTAACGTGATGTTTTTTATGAAATTCTGAGGCCTCCAGCACATTTCCTATCAATAATTTATCAATTTCATCATTGCCTTGTGCTAGAGGGCCGGGCAGACCAGTATGGGATCGAATGTGAGTTATATATAAAGGATGATTCCTTTTCCTGATTGTATCTTGTAATTGAATAAATAGTGAAGTTAATTCTGAAGCATCAGGGATAAATTCTGCAGTCTCAATATGTAACACCACTCTTTCAGCATACTGAGAGTCAGTTACTATGTTGAGAGGTTCTGAAAAATCCATTAATACCAACAGAATAGCATACAATTCTGATTTTTGAACTGAATTATACGGACTTTGAACCACTTTACTTAAATTTTCTGATTTGTAACCTGCCTTTCCTTCTTTGTTGGCATCTGTATAAAATGTACGAACTCCAGATATGGGTTTTTGCCGTACAGTTCGAGGCAAGATCCAATCAGCTCTCTTTATAAGATCAATTCTATTGCTTTTGGGATATTTGCTGTTAATTTCTCCCAAAAAATTACTGCAAGCTCTTTGCCAAGGTTCACTTTCTGTCCATAATTTTTCAATGTCCTCCTTAGTTAATGGTACGACAATTTCTGCTGGGTCTATGCCTGCTAATTGACGAAGTCTCATTTTTCCTTTGTAAATCAAGTCAGAGATTTTTTCCACATAAGTTTTTAATTTTTTATTTGGTTTATTTGGTAAAAATATCCATTCCAATATAATATTATCCCTCTGCATTAATATTCCAGTAGGAGAACGCCTAGAAGGTAAGATAACCAAAATGCAATCCAGCTTTGGATCAATACGATTCACGTGTCCTTCATGCACTTTCTTTTCTACCAAGGCTAATTCTTTCTCAGCTTCAGGTGATAATTCTCTTGGACTATTTAAGTCCTTGTCACCTTCTAAGGTTTTGAACAAATTAGTCAGTTCATCATTTTTTACCCCAACAATAGTTCGTAGATGAGAAATATCTCCAAATAATCTTTGAAAGTCATTAAGAGTCTGTAGTCTATCTCTCCGAATTTGCACCTTTTGGGGTCTAATTTTTTGTAGCTCTATTTTATATCCTAAATAATTAATAGAATCTCCTCTTTGTATCTTTTCAGGAGCAATTTGTAATCCCCAGCGAGGCAAAATTTTCTTTACTTCTTCAAACATTATTTCTAAAGTATCTGCATTTGAGTCAGCTAGTAAAATATCGTCCATATAATGATAAATTATAGATTTAGGAAATTTTTTACGTATCACTTCCAATGGCTGTTGTACAAAATATTGGCACAGAGTTGGGCTATTCAACATTCCCTGTGGGAGGACCCTCCATTGAAATCTTTTAACCGGTTGAGAATTATTATAAGTAGGCACTGTAAAAGCAAATCTTTCTCTGTCTTTTTCTTGTAAGGGTATTGAAAAGAAACAGTCTTTTAAATCAATAACTATGAGAGGCCATCCTTTTGGTAACAGAGTAGGCAAAGGCATCCCAGATTGTAGAGAACCCATTGGCTGAATTACTTTGTTAATTGCCCTAAGGTCTGTTACCATTCTCCATTTACCAGATTTCTTTTTAATAACAAATACAGGAGAATTCCAAGGGCTGGTTGATTCTTCAATATGCTGAGCATTTAACTGTTCTTCTACCAGCTCTTCTAAAGCCTGGAGTTTCTCTGTTGTTAAAGGCCATTGCTGGACCCATACAGGCTTGACCACTCATTAGAACAATATCTTCTAATATTTCTCTCAGTAACATGTGCTAGTTTATGATTTGTTTCTGAGATTGGAGGGATGTTAATCTGAGTATTCCATTGTTGCAACAAGTCTCGACCCCACAGGTTCATAGTTATGTTAGCCACATATGGTTTTAATTTTCCTCTCTGTCCTTCTGGACCTATACATTCGAGCCATCTTGCACTCTGTTTCACCTGAGATAATGTCCCAATTCCTAACAGTTGAACGTTTACCTCCTGAAGAGGCCAAGTTGGATGCCAAAATTCTGGTGCAATTATGGTAACGTCCGCACCTGTGTCTACCAGACCAGACAACAAAACACCATTTATTTTTATCGTTAATTTTGGTCTTTGTTCATTAATAGAAGTTTGCCAAAAAATTTTCTTTATGTTTTCTCCTGAATTTTCTATTCTCTCTGTTTCATCATTCTGACCAGCATGATTTATTCCAATAGGCATTTGGTTATTTAATCGCTCTCCAGAGCAGGCATTTCCTCTATGGCTGCCGGAAAGGTTTGAACTGGATTTGCACTGGGGGCCTGCCTGAGGCCCCTCTGGGAGTTTCCCGAAGACTGAGGCAAAGGATTACCCTGTCTGTCCTTTGTTGATCTACATTCATTGGTCCAGTGTTTTCCCTTACCACACCTTCTGCATACTCCAGAAGGAAGGGGCATTCTGTTGCCATTGTTCCTTGAAGAAACATTGTTTCTGGAAATGACCTGTCTACAGTCCCTTTTCAAATGTCCTTGCTTTCCACATCCAAAACATCTAACACTCCTCAAACCTTTTGAAATTACTTCTCCTACCCATGTATCATCATGCTCATCAGCTTCAACATTAATTGTTTCTCTAATCCAATCTTCCATAGGTGCAGATCTTGCCCTTAATGGCCTGATTATTCTTTTGCATGCTGCATTCGCATTCTCAAAGGCCAAAGATTCAATTATTGCCTTACCAGCTTCTGAATCCGAGACCATTCTCTTTACTGCTGAAGCCAGTCTTTGTAAAAAATCTGTAAAAGACTCTTTTGGGCCTTGCTTCACCTTTGTAAATGACTCAGATTTTTTTCCTGGTTCCTCAACTTTGTCCCATGCATTCAAGGCTGCCGTTCGACATAAAATTAGGGTTTGGACATCATATAAACATTGTGCTTGTGCTGAAGCATATTGGCCTTCGCCCATAAGCTGATCCTGGCAAACTTGTACTCCTTTATCCCTCCATTGTTTTTCTATGTTTTTAGCCTCCTCCTTAAACCAAGTCAGAAATTGAAGTCTCTGGCTGGGTTCCAGAACACCTTGTGCGAGGTCCCGCCAGTCCTGTGGTACTATCCTATTATATGTTGACCAAGTGTTTAACATTTGCTTTACATATGGGGAATGCATGCCATAAGATACTATTGCCTCCTTAAACCTTTTTAAATCCAACATTTCAATTGGAGCCCAAGTATTTTGTGTAGCCATTTGATCAGGCATCTGCTGTACTGTTACAGGATAAATTAAGGGTGACTGTGTGAAAACAGGCTTTCTTTCTGCAACCTTATGATCCCGACTTGAAACAACTTCACTGTTAATTTCTTCTGTCTGAATTTTTACAGGTTTAACAAGTTCTTCTAACGCTGTTATCCTGGCACTTAAATTGACTATCTTTTTAAATATTAAAATGTGGATTATTATAGTGATGAGGTGCATAATTCCACCAATACTAATATTATATAGTTGTTCCATTGCCAGACTGCCTAAAATTTCGAACAAAAACCAATTTTCTTCCAATGTACACATAAAACCCATTTGTTTTTTAATGTGGAAAAAAATTCTCTTTTAGATAGTTTCCTTTAAAATATCTGATATATTATGACTTACCAAATCTGCGTAGAACAGTAGAAATCCGAGGGGATTTTCAAAGCAGCCACCTAGTGTCCCAGGTGTAAATCCAGAGAGAGAGAGAGAGAGAGAGAGAGAGAGAGAGAGAGAGAGAGAGAGAGAGAGGGGAAAGAGAGAACGCACAAGAAAGCGTAGCCGGCTAAAGCTTAAATGCAGCCACGTGTTCCCTCTTGTGCCGAGTCAAGGCTTGGGTCTGGCTTCCTTAAGCTCCGACCACGTGCGTTGGCTTTACAGGCAGGGCCCTGTTCGGCAGGGCAGGTCTGAGTTGTTTGTAGCACCGGCTTTAGGCAAGCTGCTCACAGACCTAGGCCCGGGCTAGAAGTTGCTACCCGGACTAGGACACCAGCAGCTCGGACTAAGAAGCCTGCCGCCCTTGCGGGAAAGCGGACCTGCCGCCAAGCCAAGCAGTTTTTAATGGATTCTTGTCACGTTGGGCGCCAGATGTAGATGTAACCAACCGTCTTATTAAATAAGAAACACAGAAACAATGTAAAAGAGAAAGCCGAGAAGTCAGAGCTCAGAGCTAAAATCTCACCCTTCCTCCTGCTGTCCCAGCTTCGCGAAAAGAGACCTACTTCCTGTCGGTTCGTATTTTTAAAGTATGTTGTTCTGCCTTCTCATTGGTTGTAAACCCAAACACATGACTGCCTCGTCACTGTCTGAATGTACAGCCCCCTAGGTCTTAAAGGCATATGTCTCCAATGCTGGCTGTATCCCTGAACACACAGAGATCTTATGGGATTAAAGGCGTGTGCCGCCACCGCCACACTCTTGCTATGGCTCTAATAGCTCTGACCCTGAACACACAGATATCTATGGGATTAAAGGCGTGTGCCACCACCGCCACACTCTTGCTATGGCTCTAATAGCTCTGACTCCCAGACAACTTTATTTATTAACATACAATCAAAATAATAATTCAGTACAATTAGATTATCACCACAGAAAGACTATTTAAAGACAGACAAACAGAAAGAAGCTCTCTCTCGGGGAAGTTAGGAACACTGCAGGAGGTAAGATTTTATCTCTGAGCTCTGACCTCTCAGCTTTCTCTTTTACCTTGGCTCTGTGTTTCTTATTTTAATAAGATGATTGATTACATCTACAATAATTAATGGGCAATATATATATAACTCATTGAGGGTTTCATAGCACCTAAGTCTGTGTGTGATGTATTTTGAGTGCTCACAAACAGAACTTGGATGATTGACAAACTCTTGATGTCCTAGGTTTCCTTCAAGTTGAGTTTTTCAAAGTTAAAGTCTCCATTCACCTGTGGATACCCTGAGATGGTTAATAGGCAGCTGGCAGAATGGGGGAGCATGGTTATAACATCTAAAAACTTCAAGGGATTGGCATTTTGGATTTACAAGGAGTTCCCACAAGTCAACTGATATTAAGCAGAATTCTCAAAAAGAGACAAAGTATATTAATAGGAATTTATAGGTAAAGAGGCCACCAGAAACCTAACGAAGTATCTAAGAGATGTCCCAGTTCCTGTAGTCATTGTTGACAAGCCAGCTGACTGCTCAGAAGCCTAACAGGCATGCACAATGCCAAATATTCATAGGGAATGCTGCTCCTCAGCCCTAGGACCTGACCAAAGAAGCACCGGCCATGTAGTAAGACAGAGCACTCCAGCATGTCTTAGCTGCATTGACTATAATATACATTTACTATATGACCTGGAAATGACCAAAGATAAGCTCCCAGGGGCAGAATTGAGAGTGAGCTGGGTGCCATTATTTGTTGTAGTCAGGAGTGGGAAAGAGCCTGCTATCACTGGGGTGGATCTTTAAGACTGGGTTCTGACTATGGTCACAGATGCATTTCTAGCCATTAAAAATGCATGAATCAGTCCACGTTTAGCAGAACATATATCAAAAGCGCCTGTTTGAAAGCTCATGAGGGTGGGAGGAAGGAAAATTATATATTGTATTCTACCCATGTGAGCAGACGTCGACATATAATTCTAACTCAAAGCAGAATTAGGCTGAGGAGGGCAACATGAGACATTGTAGCGTGCTATGAGATACATGGGGAAGGGGCTCCTCTGCCCTGTGCCTGCCCATGAACTGCTGGTCTGACCAAGGCCTTTTCCCAGGAGGCTTTGATAAGAGATCGTTCTTATGCTAGACCCTGAAGTTCACATATAGTTGTCAGAGCTACAGTGGGGCCAGGTGGGGGAGTAGTCATCCCACTTCATCACAGAGGGCAGGGGTGGGGGTGGGAGGGTAGCCATCCCACTTCATCACAGAGGGCAGGGGTGGGCGTGGGAGGGTAGCCATCCCACTTCATCACAGAGGGCAGGGGTGGGCGTGGGAGGGTAGCCATCCCACTTCATCACAGAGGGCAGGGGTGGATGAGGGAGGAAGTCATCCCACTTCATCACAGAGGGGAGGGGTGGATGGGGGAGGAAGTCATCCAACATCATCACAGAGGGGAGGGGTGGATGGGGGAGGAAGTCATCCCACTTCATCACAGAGGGGAGGGGTGTGTGTGGGAGGGTAGCCATCCATCGTCACAGAGGGAGGACAGTCCTGATCACTTTCTCTTATGCCTGGCATGGTCAGGCTGGCCTTTAGTGGTGTATCTTTCAGTTGCTATCAGCCACAATGAGCACCTTGGTACTTAGTCATCTTTGGGTCTGAGTTACTAAGTATGGGTCATGGCTGATAGCCAGCATCCAAATGTTTGACTAGAAAGCTGTAGATTTGGGTGTTTCCAGTACCTGACTGACTGAACATAAGGTACTGTAATCCAGGGGCCCATTCTGCTCCCCCCCACCTGGTGTATGTGAAGTAGTCATATACAATCAGTATATTTAAATGCTATGCTGGGCCTGTCTGACTTGGACAAAGTTGACCACTGATCTTTTATGTTCTATAATCTCTCTTCCCACTTGAATTCAAAGTTGTTTTCCTGTTTTGTTTTGTTTTAGCCTCTTTTGAGATTCAAAGGTATGTATGGCGAAGAGCCATTTGGACCAGGATGTGTGATAACCCATTCACTGCACCCAATGCTGTGTTCTCCCGACACACAGGAGGCAGAGCCTGGGGCTGCTGAGGATGTTAAGTGTGAGCAAGAAAACAGCTCACCCTCCTGGGCGTGAGCGGGTGAATGGACAGCAAAATGGACTGTGTTTCAAGTCAAGGAGTAAAGCTCAATGTTTTCAGGAAACAGAAGCTACCCTGAGGTTGGCTTTGGTGGTCTGTTTCCCACTGTTCATTCTCCGAGCTGGGGATGGTTTATGTATAGCTCGCTCTTCTAGCTGTCCTGCCTTTGACTTGGCTGACAGTGCTCACTTTCTGTCTCTGGACCTGGATGCCATACTCATGACTCCATTTTCCGAGTCTTCAATAATGTAACAGTAAAGATCTTTGGCCATCAGTCATCACTAGGCCTGGAGAACCGTGGTGCCTCCTGGCAGCTGTGGGGGCAGGCTCAGTACTAGCTCCTCCTACATAGAGCTGGCGTACAGAGAACAGACTCACCCACAGGGAGAACCCCTCAACCATTAGCCTCGACTCTCATCTTTCTGCTCTGCAACATTGTAGCCTTCTGATCGCCAGCGAAGATCAAGATCTTGAGAAATGATTTAAAAGTATTAGTATGTCTTATTTCAAAGTACATTCCATCACACTCCTTCATTAACATCCGGGGTAGTCGTGTCAGGCCTGTGACTGGCCTTTTCTCTGTGGGGTCACCAGGACCAGAGCCTTTTTAATGTAGCTATTCCACAGCTATTGCACAGGAAGCGTGTGATACGGGGAAGCTGTGTGTAAGCCTCACTGCACACATCCTCTGGTCCATGCTCACTGACTCTTCATTGACACCCTCCCCTGGACATTTTCTGCCCATTATCTTGACTAATCCCTGGAGACCCGAAAGGTGGTGGGAAGATCTTAAACTACCCAGTAACACTCCTGCTGCCCCCATTTTATGAAATTTCTGTACCTTCTGGGTTGGCTAGGCAGGGTTCCCACTGGAAAAGTGTATTGGAACCTTTCGTTGGCGTTCTTGGCATCCCATTGCTGAGGGCGAAGCCTCCTGGAATGCAGGGGCTTGCTGTCTGAACTCGGCTGAGCTAAGAATGTTAATAAAAGGTTTCCCCAAGCTTTTCTATCAGGTGCTTTCATCTTATTCCAGACCAGCAAAATCAGAACTGGGGGTGGGGTGGGGACGGCAAGGGTCCAGCAGTAAACATTACTGTCTTTTCTGTGAGGACAAAGAATAGAGGCCTGAGACAGCATGAGCAAACAGCTCACAGCCAGCCCAGTAATGTCTTAACTCTAGGGCAGTCTGCTCAGCCTGGGCTAACCTGATAACCCTGGTGTGAGCATTCTCCTCAGATAACTTCAAACCTGGCCTGCAGCTAGGGTTAGATTTGCCATTGTTGGGGTCTCAAGTCATGACCATGGTACAGCCATCCTGGTATATTCTTTAGGATGAGGGAAGGTAACCTTGTGTTGCCCAGCTGAAGCTGAGACTCTGAAAAGAGCCTGGCCCGATGAGATCACACTTCTCAGAGGAGGCTCCATGGTGTGCGTGGATTTCAGGTGTCCTGTCATCTGCTGGTCTCACCAGGCTCATTCTGGCTCTCATGACAGAGAGCATGCTCCCCGTTACCTACCACACCACACCTTCCTCCCAGAAGCCTTCTAAGTAAAATCTGGTCCTGGGTGCCATGCTCCACAAGGCACTACACAGCAGTAGGTGGGTTTCTAACCCAATGTCCCTGTCTGGTCCCCATGGCTGGTTTACATTGTTTAAGATGTTCGTCAATGGAGTGCTTGACACACAGGCACGCATTCACTTCGTTCTTAATGACATCTAGATGTTTCTGTCAAGTTTTCTTTCGGCCAGACTTAGAGTTTTGTGGGTTCCTTCTGAGCATGGAGACCCAGCCCTGCTGTGGGCACATGGAGGGAGACACAAGGCAAGTCATAGTCCTTGGCTGTGGTGGCATGGCTCACAGGTGCCAGGCGGTGCATGGGGTCGTTACCTGGGGGCCTCTTTTTGGGACTAGAGGGAGGTATGAAACTGGGGTCTGGCGTGTCCCTGTGACGTCATACACAATACATGACTAGTGAGTGACCGTGAACTATTGCTTGGCTGGAGAAGGTGAGCATTTTTCCCATTTCTTAGCATCTGGGAGAACTGACGTTCCCACTTGGAAACAAACCTCACCAGAGGCAATGTGCGGCCACACGCCATTCGGGCCCAACAGCTGTCTCTCGTTTGTTGGCAAATGTCCCGGGTAATGAATGTCCCTCGTCCACGCTCACAGCTGGCCTAAATGGAGGAACAATGGCCCTTCTCAGAGAGCCCTGAGCAGACATTCCCAATGAAGTTGGTTCATCACTTGGAGCGGGGCTGAGATCACAGACACAGGGCCATTGATTGAGCAAGAAGACTCAAGCTGCCACTGTGGGGCCAAGGCAAGACCAGGGTTGGTGGCTGAGGAAGAGGGTTCTAAATGATGAGAGCAAACGGCTCTATCTCTCAGATGCCCTCTGCAGTCACCTGGGTCTTCTCGGAGCGTCTGTTCTTCCGGGGCAGCCCATGTTGCCTGCAGCCTCCACTGTGGTTGGGTGAATGAGCGCATTGGAACGACAGACGAAGGTCAGGCCGGCACCAGGCCTCAAGGCCCTTGCTCCCAGCCTGTCTACTTCCTTCTTCAGCCACCAGGTGGGAGGGGAAGGGGCTATAACGAAGGCCAGAGCGGGGATTCCGGGCAGAGCCAGGCGGTCTCCGGCCTTGTAACTGTCCACAGCTGAAAGTAGATACCTCAGGCTTCGAAGCCCCCAGGTGAGGAATCACAGCCCTCATTTCATGGGTTCTGCTCCCATCACCTCTGGAAGGAGGCATCTCTCCCATCAGCCAGGGCAAAGAGGAACAGTCTGATTTCCAAGCTGTTTGGGCCCTACTGGGAAAATTCCATTTTTTGCTTCTCCTTTTCTTTCTGTTATTTCTTTTTCTCTTTTCTTCAGTTGGAGTTATTTCAAATGGATTTAAAATAGTATAAACAATATTTCAGAAGGCCATACCATCCTATAAAGAATTCAGGGTAGTAACTTCAGGTCTGTGTTTTTATGTAAACATACCTTTGCGCTGGTTTTTAAGCACGGCTCATGCTTGTCACAGATTATGTGTGAGCATCAGGAGCTCCAGCAGGCGTTTGCAGGCTGGAATGCAAAATCCCCACGTTCTACCCTCAGTGATGATGTGTCAGGAATACTCTTAACCCTCCAGATATTTTCCGGTCCTCTAATAATCCTGATGGTTGCTTCCTCCAGCTCGTCCCCTTCCCCTCGTCCCTCCCCCTTCCCTCCCGCTCCTGTCCACTTTCTTTGGTTTAAGATTTTAGAAAGCCAAAGAGTCCAGTAGAAATGAAGCCCCCAGGGACCCCTGTTTATTCATGTCCCTTGTCCCAGTCCTAAGAACAGCCACCTAAGAACATCTACCTAAGAACAGCCACCTAAGAACAGCCACCTGTATGCAGTCTCCCATTTCCTTGAAGATGGAGCCACCACAGCTGCCTGTGTTAAAGCTGACAGTGTATCCTGGCATGCAACCCCCAGGGAGCTGCTGCGGTCCTTGCATGGTTTCAATGCTTGATTTGTTTTATTAAGATTTATTTTTATTAGTGTGTATTTTGAACTTGTACAGATTTGTCTAAATTGTCCTCGTAGGTGGCTGGGGGTGTGCTGTCTTTGGTGGGTGGAGGGTTTCTCACTGTGTCGTTCAAGCTCGTCTTGAACTCCTGGGCTCAGGCGATTCTCTTGCCTCAGCCTCCTGAGCAGCTTGGACCACAAGTGTGTTTTGCCTCATCTGGTCTGGCTGTTTCTCTGTCTAGTCTCATTAGCTAGTGTCAGAGAGTCATCTCCCTTGTTCCTTCCTCGGCAGGGTATCAGACTCCCCACGCCCGGGACATCTGTGCAGGGCCTTTTGCAGGTTACACTTGGGTTTCTGTCATTCTGAGTGATATTGAACATCCTTTCCTGTGTTTGAGTGTATCTGTGTTTTCTCTGTTCATGTGCATTTTTTCATTTTTTTTGCCAGACAATCTTTTATTTTATTTTGTTTACAGAATTAATTTTGTATAAACTAAAGAAATCAACCCTTTGGATTTCCTCTACACTCTTGACTTTTGTCTTGCTTTTATATTTATTTTTGTAAAGTCAATTTTTTCCTGTAATTAAACTTGGCTCCTTTTGTGCCTTTGAGATGTCATTACACTTAGAAAGTCTTCCTCTAAAGTTACACATTTAAAATAGTCCATATTTTCCTTTTCTTTAAAGAGTAGTTTTATTGATGTCATTCACATTTCATCATTTGAAGTCAGGAGTTCAGGGGCCGGAGGGATGGCCCGGGCGGTACGAGCATTTACTGCTGTTGGAAAGAACCTGAGCTCTGTTCCCAGAACCCGTGCCAGGCAGCTCACAAGTGCCTGGGACTCCAGTCTCAAGGGGTCTGACGCCCTCTGCTGGGCTTAGTGGGCACCTTCACACACATGTGCACAAACTAACACACAGACTCACACAATATATACAATTTTTAAAAAGGGTACACTGTTTTCTATTAGTTTATGCACATCTATGCTAACCTATCACTCCAGCCAAATCTATAACATTCTTATCACCTCAGAAAGAAACTCAAAACCTTTTAGCGATCACCTTGTATCAATCCACCCCACCCTCTAAGCACCAATTAGATTTCCATGGTCTGAAGTTGAATGGAACCACACATGCAGGCACATAGGCACTTGGCAATTAGAGTAATGTTTTCAAGTTTCAATCCAACTTGAATAATGCATGAGTACTGTATCCATTTTTATGAGCAAACAGTATTCCACCTGATGTGCATGCATGGAGATAACACAGCTTCTTTATTTCAACACAGGTAGAAATACTGGTTGTTTATGATTTTGGTTCTTACGAATAATGCTGCTACAACAGTTCATACCAGTTCTGTTTTTTTTTTTTTTCTGGTGTGTCCTCATTTCTCTCAGGTGTATCTATGTATATTCCTACTATCTACCTATCCACTAAATTGCCTGGTCCTGTGCTCACTCTGCCTGTCTACCATCTACCGAATTGCCTGATCCTGTGCTCACTCTGCCTGTCTACTATCTACTGAATTGCCTGGTCCTGTTCTCACACTGTTTTACCGTTTGAGTAACCGTGAGATTAATTCCCAAAGTCTCTGGATCCTATTTCACTCCCACCACCTCTACTTTCGCACACTTATGTGTCTGCATTTGTTCTAAATGTTTGAACATCTGAGTCTTCATAACACATGACAGAGGGTCCAGTTAAATACTTTTCCGTGTGGCTGTCACCATTGCATCGATGGTGCTTTTCAATAATCTTTCTTTCAGCACCTTTATGTAAAGTCAGTCACTGGATATGTATATTATGGCCTATGTGGTACGGTCTCAACTCTTCCATTGTCTGTCCATTCATATACCTGCTGTACTGTTTTAATTAGTATGATTTTGTGACAAGTTTCCTCATCTTGCTTTACAGCCCCACTCATTGTGAGCATTTGTAGACTTCTATTTGTTAATGCAGTAAAGAAAAGCATTTCTGCTACCCAGAAGCTTGTGACTCATGGTGGCTAGATCTTTCCCCACGTGCTGACATGTGCATTATGTTGTCTTATCTAATCTGACAAGCCTGGAGGTAGAACTTAAGGATGACCCTTCAGAAAGCACTGGGTCAGGTGTCCTGGACAGCTGGTGAGCGGTGAGACTGTTCGGGGCACAGTGGTGTGAAGTTCCTTCTGGTGGCCTCTCTGGAGCTGATGTCTGCTCCCAGGTAGAAGCAGAGCTAAAAATGGGGAGTCATGGGGAGGAAAGTCACCTACTTTGGCACAGAAGCTTTTTGGACCTAAATGTGGTCATCACTCAGCACTAAGTGCCACTGAGAACCCGGCAGATGGGAAGGAGGGGTTTGACTTCGGCTACGTTCCTTTCCTAGACGGTGTGAGTCAAGACCCATGGAAATGGCAAAATTTTGTCCTAAAGGGATAGTGAAAGTATTTGCTACCTAAAACATAAAAAGCCCCATCAAATCTCAACCAATGAAGTAATCATCCCTTCCCAGGCAGACTCAGCCTGTGAGCTGGGATGTTCTCTACTCTCTGGGGAGATGGAGGGCAAACAACGCCACAAAGAAACCTACTTATCTTTCACATTCTCCAACATTACCCAACACTTGGAGCTGAGGGTTATGGGATTAGGAGGGCATCACGTGACTACCTTGCAAGTGTTTGCTTCTAGGAATATGGGATAGGCTCATGTGGAACAGGAAAGTGCTAAAAGATTTTGCTTGGAAATAGCAATACAAATGCAATCCAACTTGCCCTAGTATTCAGAACTTCTTCTAAAGGAGAACCGTGTCTGTTGGTCTGTCTGTCTCTTTAGCCCTCTTTTTCATCCTTGGAGCCCGTTTGTGTGATGGGACAGACTTTCCCAGCATTTTAACTATCTCCTGGGTGGTAAGTGACTCTATTGTTTATCATGGGTGAATGGTTGAGATGAGAATTCTGGGTCAGTGTGTGGTGGGTTCTGCTGACTGTATGCAGAGGACCTCAGGTAGGTAATCATCCCTCGGGTGCGGAGCCTAAGCCATGGCCAAGTGCTTCCTCTTGGTTGGTGGGGCTGGAACGCTGTGGCTCGCACTCCCTCGGTAATGGTGACTATTGACTAGGGGCACACCTGCAGCCGGAGACCAACCTTCCCTTGAAGGTTTCGGTGCTGGCTTTAGTTTCTGGCACTATCATAGGCATGTAAGTTTCTGGTAATTTAGAAGTGGCATGTTTTCAGGAAGGATGAGGGAACATTGTTTTGGGGAGGTCTGTTATTTACTGTGTAGAATTTGTGGTCCATTGCCTTAAAGGGTCTTAGTGTACACTCACAATCTCCTGGACACTGAGGACACATTTAAGAGGATGAAGAAATGCTATCGGTGTGAACTGATAAGGTTGTCCAGTGGATAAAGACTGTTGTCACCAAGCCTGATGACCCGAATTCAATCCCCAGGACCCACATGGTAGAAGGAGAGAACTGACTCCCATAAATTGTCCTCTGACCTACACATGTGCACACACACACACACACACACACAAACACACACACACACATAAATCAATGAATGCAACTGAAAAAGGAAGTCTGCCAGCATGTCCTAGAAATGGCTGTGATTTTAGCATGTGTGTGCCATCTCCAACATGGCTCCAGGATGGACCTGCCATGGGAATCAAGGGAATGGAGAAAAGAAAGACACACAGAAAGCTAGAATGAAGTGGACTAGGCTCTCTGATGGCGAAGCCACAGCGTCCCAGAAGCTCAGCATCTTTATTAAGAGCTGAATAGAAAGGTGGGGGTATTGCCTATAGCTAAATGAGGAGGTGGGCTTATTCCATTCAGATAAACAAGGAGGCGGGGTTATTACATGCACATGAACAAGGAGATGGGGTTATTATATATAGCTGAATAAGGGGGTGGGTTTGGCTAATCTTGGTAGGAGCAGTGTCTTTAGGGTTTCTATTGCTATAAAGAGACACCATAGCAACTCTTATAAAGGAAAACATTTAATTGGGGTGGCTCACATACAGTTCGGAGGTTCAGTCCATTATCATCACAAGCAGAAACAAGACAGCATGCATGCAGACATGGTGCTGGAGAAGGAGCTGAGAGTTCTTATACCTTGACCTGCAGGCGACAGGAAGTGGTCTGTCTCATTGGGTGTGGCTTGAGCATATATAAGGCCTCAAAGCCCACCCCCACAGTGAGACACTTCCTCCAACAAAGCCACACCTCCTGACGGCGCTGCTCCCTATGAGCTTATATGAGCCAATGATGTTCAAGCCACCACGAGCAGTCTCTATGGGGGAGCCACTTCAGATCATACATACTGAGGGAGCAGAAAGCGATGGTGGACTTTTGTGCACACACCGTCAGCATCCACACGTGGACCAGCCCTCAGAGGCTCTGCCATTTTCCTGTGGGTCTGAGGCTATGGCCCTTGACACACCAGTGCTCCATTAGGAGCACACATTCACTCAGGACTTCATTGACTCGAGGCTTCTTCCACTCCCCACTTGTTTTCAACTTT
Source organism: Peromyscus maniculatus bairdii (assembly GCF_049852395.1). Classification (NCBI taxonomy): domain Eukaryota; kingdom Metazoa; phylum Chordata; class Mammalia; order Rodentia; family Cricetidae; genus Peromyscus; species Peromyscus maniculatus. The sequence continues at coordinate 210,250,162 of NC_134852.1, read as the reverse complement.
TTCTAGATTCCATCCAAGCGTCTACGTAGGTGTCAACAGGAGAAGCTAAGCCGAGTCTGAGGCATAAGCTTCAGCAGCCGAGACAGAGAACTGAGTCCATTTCCTGTGTCTACACCGAGCAAGTGCTTATTTTAGAAACATACTTAGCATTGAAGCAAGAAAGAGCTGTCAGTGTCTGTCTCGTGAGTTCCGTGAATAATGCACAGGACTCAGCTCTAGGTCCATTGTGAGCAGACAAGCCATGTGCAGGAAGCCGTGGGCCTCCTTATTCTGCAGTCTTTCCCCCTTGACTTGGGCTTTTTTCTATGCTGTCCTCCTTGCCTGAGAGGCTCCCTGGCAGATTGGGGCCCAGCACATTGTTGGTGGCATGTGTGAAGACTCAGAAAAAAACATGTTTCTGTTTCTTGAAAACATGAAGAAATGTAGACAGAAAACATACTGGAGCCTTCTACAGAGCCCCTTAGCACCCAGAAGACTCCGTTTGACATGGCACCATCAATCTCATGCTCCCTTCTCTAGCCTCTCTGGCCACTAGGCCTTCTTTCCTCAAGTTGCTGGAGCCCGTGACTCATACCTGTCTGAATTAAAACTGAGACATGGAGAGTAGCAATGCATCTTAATCAGTCTGTATGCAGATGACGATGGAGCTCAGTGCATCACTGCTGAGGAAACTTTTTCCACACTGAGGAAAGGTACCCATTCCATAGCACGGGTGCTGCTCCAATAAGAACTCGGTTTTATTAACAATATTGTTCACGGGTGTGAACGTTGCACTGTGTCTGTGGGTACAGTATCCCTGCCACCCACTGCCTGCCACACTCCCAGTGGATACACTAATAACTATTTTTCACATAAAGCACATCAGTTTGTTTGGACTCATCCAGAGCTGTCCAGTTTCTAGATGGTGCTTGATGTCTCCTTTACTCTTTGTTTTGGAAAGACCATTGCAGAGTCTCAGGGGAAACCTCCCTGTTAGACTTCTCAGACAGTCTAATCTAAGGAGATTTGCCTTCCTCCACACTCCTGGGATGACTCTTTGTAGCAGCTCACAGTTGGCAGTCAGAGGGCATGGTAGTTGTGTTCACACCACTGTGATAAAATCCGCAGCGAGAAGCAATTAGAATAGGAAGAGTTTACTCTACTCTGGACTAACGTTTGAGTGGCACTTCCCATCAGGGAGTGAAGGCATGGGGCGGGAGCAGGAGGAGGTTGGCTGGTTACATTGTATTTGCAGTCTGGATGTAGAGTGACCAGGAGCTGGTGCGGGGCTAGAAAACATCAAGGACCCCACCAGCGACCGGCTGCCTCCAGCTAGGCTCCACCTGCTAAGAGTTCTCCACTCCTCCCAAACAGCGCCACCAGCTGAGATGCAAGTGTTCAAACACATGAGCCTATGGGGGAACATTTCACATTCATATCATAACTGGGATTCTTTGGTTTGGGAAGGGGCAGGGTAAGTATGAATTAGTAAACTGTGCACGAGAAGAGATGATTTATATATGTGGTGTGGTATGACCCAGATAATACTACCCGCTAGTGATATTTGAAAACGTCGTGTTAAGTGCCCCTCCATTCTGCTCTGTGCTGGGTAGGCAGGCAAAGCATCAGCACATCCAGTCCACTTGGACTAGCCCTTCTGGCCCCTTGCTCTGTGGGTGGTGACTTCTAGGGAGGCCTGAAGCGCCAATGGTTTCTTGATCTCTAGTTGATTCTGCCTGGGTGGTCCATTATTCTTCCCTGCTTCTCTGGTCTTGAGTCTTCAGCATTTCTGTTCCTTGGCTGGTGCGAACGCTCTGGTGTGTGTTTTTAATTGAGTGTTGACAGTTCTGGATCTAACGAGTGTGGCTGCTGCTGCGCTGTCAGGGTTTTGATCTGTGGAGTCATTTCAGGCCCTGGGACTGTGTAGACAGAGTACCCTTCCTTGTGGTTCTTGAGTTAGGTGATCACTGAGGTCTGATTCCAGGGAGAACAAGGGCTACAGGGTTCTTTACTTCTGAGGAACATGACCGAGTGCTCTCTACCTCAGGTTAAAAAAGAAAAATTACATTGTAGGATCCAATGAAGACGACATGCTGGTTCAATGCTACCCAACACCACTTGCTTAGCAGGATCAACTCAGTTCTGTTTATTTCCTTTCTGCTCTTCTAAGCCTTTACCTGTAGACAGGGCTTCCTCCTTTGTATTATACGTGATAGCCCTGCCCTTCCCCCACCAGTGCTCAGCACAGGGTCTGTGTCATCCTTAGTGCCCCTTGTATACGGGCTTGTTGCATCAGCCAGTGCTGAGGAAGCAGGGAACAGACATGCCCTTCCCCGGAGAGCTCAGGACCTCTTCAATAGGGTAGGTGTGCAGGTGGCTTTGAGGTAGACAGGAGAAAACGATACAACTATCTATATGAAATTTCAAATTTTAAATACTTCTTAATAGTTACACTGTCAGGGAACTGAAATATGAGGTTGTAAATTCACAGTCGACCTCCTTCTTGTCTCACAGGAAGAGTTGGCAGCCTACATCCCATTGGCTAAGGACTTTCAAGCTAACAATTATTTATTTATTTCTACAAATAAACATTTGCAATTGATTTTATGAAAGGGACACTAACTTTGAATTCCAAATTGGCAAAATGTTATGCCATTAAAAAAAATTCTCTGTTTCTCACACTTGGGGAGGAGAGGCAAGAGGATTGTATGTTCAAGATCAGATCCAGCTGTCTGGTGAATTCCGGGCCAGCCTGGGCTACGTAGTGAAATAGTGAGACTGTTTCAATAACATTTCTTTTGTCAGTAGTAGGCCTGTCATGAAAAACATTATACTGCTGTGGGACGGTCTGTATGTCAAATTGCTCTGATTGGTCAATAAATAAAACACTGATTGGCCAGTGGCCAGGCAGGAAGTAGGTGGGACAAGGAGAGAGGAGAATTCTGGGAAGCAGAAGGCTGAGGCGGAGAGACACTGCAGCCGCCGCCATGACCAGCAGCATGTGAAGACACCGGTAAGCCACCAGCCACGTGGCAAGGTATAGATTTATGGAAATGGTTAATTTAAGATAAAAGAACAGTTAGCAAGAAGCCTGCCACGGCCATACAGTTTGTAAGCAATATAAGTCTCTGTGTTTACTTGGTTGGGTCTGAGCGGCTGTGGGACTGGCGGGTGACAAAGATTTGTCCTGACTGTGGGCAAAGCAGGAAAACTCTAGCGACATTATACTGAATCACTGTTACATTTTTAATTTTGTTAACAAAAATTTGTAGACCTTCATCTTACTTTGTTATGGCCACTAGGTTTTGCCTGTTGACCTGCTCTAGAATAGGGGCCACAGACTTCTCTGTAAAGAACAGACCAGATGGCAACTATTTTAGGATTTGTGGCCATCTGGTCTGAATGACAATGACTCAACCCTGGCCTTTCAGTGTGTAAGCAGCCATAGGTACCATGTAAACAAACGGGCATGGCTGTGTTCCAATAAAACTTTATTTAGAGACACAGATTTTAGTTCCATATTATTTTTCGTGATGAAAATGATTCCTGATGCATCATTCTCTTTATTTTCTTTCCACCTTCCAAAACTGTAAAAACAATTTGTGTGACTGGAGGATTGCAGAGAAATGGGTGATGGGCTTGATTTGTGCGGAGGGCCAGATGGAATACCTCTCCCAGCCTACCCTCAGTAAATGCCTTCCATGACCAGGTTAGCTCAGATACTCTGGTGAACTTGGAGGAATGTGCAGGTAGTAGTGCCTGGGCTAGGGACAATTGCCATACTCGCTTTAGCTCAGCACTCGGGCCCCACCCTGCCCCTCCCGCCCACAGGCCCAGTTCTCTCCATCTGTCTAGGAAAGAGTTTCTCCAGGGTGCGACATCAGCCTGGGCCCCTTCCAGCTCCTAGTCAGAAGCTCTTTCCAAGGATGGAGACACTCAAACAGCTGCATTCCCCACCCCCACTCCCTTCTAGAACCATCCAACTGCCGGGTGAGTTCAGGACTCTGAGCTCCTGTGTAAATGCCAAGCCGTTAAAGACAGAATAAATCTAGAGCAAACACTGCTGCCCCCAAGCAGAGAGGATGGCTCCCCTGAGCCAGGCCGGGGGCAGAGAGACTTGGAGACGCAGTGGGAGTCTTTCTTGTTCAGCGGATGTCCAGGAAGACCCTCCCCAGAGGACAGTCCTTTGGGTGGCACTGTTGTCCCCGTGGGCCTGCTGGCTCTGCCGCGATGTTCTGTGCCAGAGAGTGAGCCGGCTGTGCTGTTGGTCTCCTGGAGAAGCTTCCAGAAACACATTTTCCCTTTCTGCTTGAATGACCACGTTCCAGAAACATCCGAAGATAATGCACAGGCATTTCCAATATGCAACTTCAGCTGGGATGTTTGGGGTCCCGTTGCCACGGAGATGTGTGGGGTGAGCAGAACGACACAGAGTCCTCCCAAGTCCAGACCACTGGAGCAACAGAGGAGCGAGACTGGATGATGCCGGCAGGATCTGTGGGAGTCAGTTCTAATGGACGGGATCGTCCTGTGTGCTTCCTGAACACTACTCCATGAGGACAGGCTAACGCTAGGCAGGGTGTGGTCTTGGGAACTTGACAGCAGTCAGCATTCTGTCACTGTGGACCAGGCCTCAGCGGCAAGACTACATGGGAGCTTGGAATTGATGGGGTCAGAGACAATATTTAGTAGGTAACCATGACTTTTAAGGTCTGGAGATGGCCAAGACAGGAGCAAGGAAATAGTCTGCTAATGAGCAAGGAGGTACCTCAGGGTAATCATTCAGAAGACTAAGTTAAGTGCTGGAATTAAAAGGTTTTTTGTTTTGTTTTGTTTTGGTTTTTCGAGACAGGGTTTCTCTGTGTTGTTTTGGTGCCTGTCCTGGATCTCACTCTGTAGACCAGGCTGGCCTTGAACTCACACAGATCTGACTCTGCCTCCTGAGTGCTGGGATTAAAGGTGTGTGCCACCACCACCCAGCTAAAAGTTTTTAAAAAGGATTTGGAGATGGGTCAGTGGGTAAAGTACTTGCTGCATGAATCTGAAAACTGAGTTCAGATCCTCAGTGCCCAGGAAAGGTGGGTGTCACAGTGTACACCTGTCACCCTAAAGCTGGGGGCTCTCATACCGGCCAGCCCAGGTTCAGGGACGAGGCCTTGTCTCAGCAAAGTAAGTGAAAATGAAAATAAGGTAGAGAGAAGAGACTAAGATACCAGAAGTCTATCTGGCTTCCATACTCTATGTGCACACAGACACACACATGGGTGAGCACATAGGTACAGAGAAGAGGGGATTTTCCTCATTAACCTGCATTTCTTATAATGTAAATTTCACAAGTGATAATCATTTAGACTTCTTTAAACAAAAAGATGTATTTCAAAACACACATTACATCCATTCAGTGAAATACCACATAGCTATACAAGAGAAGGCATGTTTTCTGCCTCCAAAGGATATTGGCAAGTAAAAATAGCAGGTACAGAGTGCTGTGCATAGTGTGTGCTTATTTTCAGCAAAGGCTTTATCTATATTTATCTATGGTTATATATAGAATATCATGCATTGAAAATTCCTGGAAGTACACACAATCCATTGATAGTAGATGCCAAGAAAGGGGCTGAGGAGCTGGGGTGAGGTCTGAGACGGAAGGGAAACTTTCCCATTGTATTTATACTACTGCTTCATATATATCATATGTCTCTGTGTGTGTGTGTATTTCCACCATGTGCACACCTTCCATTCTCCCCACAAGACTTTAAATTCATAAACACAGAAGAAAACACACAAAAGAAGTCATTGAGAAAGTATTTGGCATCATAAAAGCTTCCGGAGCTGGCCACCGTAAGCCTCTCTGGACATTGAGATATGGAGACTAAAGCAAAAGAAAATACCAGATTCTTTTACTCATGGCAACCCTCACCCCTCCCACTCCACCCAGCCCTGTGCCACTTCCCTTGACCAAACCATAAATTCTGATTCAAACAATGGCAAGTCAGCCCAGGGCTGGGCTTCTATTGACAGAGGAGAACCTGGGAGCTCACTGGAATGTAGCATGGGGGCTCCCAGGACAACCCCAGGCCTGCCAGAGTGACTGTGTGGAGACCAAGGGATACATACAATCACGCTGGTCATCTACAGATTCTCTACAAAAACAATTCTTACAGCACCAACCCGTGAGCCTAGAAAGTTTGATTTGGAACAAACTGGTGGAGAATCTTGCTGTTTCATCCAGATGAAGGAGAATGGAGGTCTTTGTTGCCTGGTTTCCACACACTGTGACTACCTGGGGAGAAGGTTCTGTGGTGGCTCCTGTGGAGAGAGGCATTTGGTTGTGTGTTCGCTGATAAAATATGGCAGGGTTCATCCATATTGCCCACATACTAGGATCCTCCTTAGTTTACTAGGTTTGTGAGCTATGAAGATACACACACACACACACACACACACACACACCCCTCTTTCCCTGCCATTGTACTGTTAAAAATGCAGTAAACAGAGAAGTTTCCATGACCTACATTCTGACCTTGGCACATCACCTGTCCCTGCTCTAGGCTGATGAGGGCATTTGACCTTTTGATCTGCTGTTTCTTCAGAATCAGCCTTTGCAACCACCCACACCAGATGCCTGTGTCCTGAGACTTGCTGTTCCTGCTGAACTGTATTTTTTCTTCCTGAGTTGACTGCCAAATCTTGTCCTTCTCGGTCCACCCCCTTTCTCCGCACAAACCCACCTGACTCCTGCCCTGCAGACTGAGCATGCCCACAACCAGACAGAAAAGCTCACAGCCCTCCTCAGCTGCTTGGTCCCCGCCTCTAGGAAGACACAGGGAACAGGTACAATCCCAGCTTGTCTCTTGCTGGGCATTTGTAGGAATCCCCTCTTTGGGTGGTGCAGAAGCCACAGTAGATGCCACCTTGTCACAAGGAGGCATACATAACATTCTTGTAGTCCTCAAGTGTTTCACGGCCATGGGAAATGTCCAGTTGAGTTCCACATCTCCTTGCTGCTTCCTAAGTCCTGATAGCTGGAGGAGGCGTTTGGAGGAAGCAGGGTTGAACTGGGCTTTCAAATGTGGATTTATAGAGTAGGGGGAAGGGGGACACTCCAGATGAAGGAGATAACTGTTCTGGGGCTGCGTCTGTCTCACCTGGGTGACCCCATAATGGTAAGATATGCAAGGGGTGCATTCCTACAGTTTCCCTCCCAACTGTTGTTAAAATGAAAGCAAGCTTCAGCTCAAACATAGCCATACCCCATATATCTGTTAGCACACAGGGTCAAGAAGGGTAATCTTAGTTCATTCTCCAGACCCAGGGGAGGCTCAGCTCTTTATCCTTTGGCTGTTCTGTCCCACAAGTATTTCCCTTAAGGTGGGTGTCAGAAAGGGTTTGCGACATTGTTTAACCCAAGTGGATCAAACAGGAGACTCTTCTAGTATGAGTTGAACATGGCATTTGTGAGTTACAGCCAATGTAAACATCCAGAGATTCATTGGAGTATTTGTAAGTTATTGTAGCACTTATATGTACTATATTTTAAATGCCTCAGCAAAGAAAGAGGGGATGAGGCGAAACCTGAATGGTGGGTAAGGGTTTGCACCCCAAAGGGAAAGGGTTTGCACCCACAGAGGCTCACAGATGGGCAGCTCACAAGTGGGCTTCCTTGGGTTCATTTCAGTGTTCTGCTTTGCATGTGTGGACAGTCTCCTAGTCAGGTCTTTTTATGCATCAGATGGTTTTCATACCCAGGCAAGGAAACTGTTGTCATGGGGACATCTACGGTCATACCTTAGCATCTCATAATCATTTTTCTTGAATGGTAAGATTTTATCCTCCACTGTATGTGTTATAGTTATTAACAGCCATTGGTTATGAAGAGGCCAACTCCTAAGAGGGCAGAGCTGTCCTCTTTTCCCTTGAGCTTTCTTGAGGCATAAATGACAAATATTGTCACATTTAGATGTTCAGCACGATGACTTGATGCACATGTATGTTAGGATTATTATAGTCAAGCAGATCAACATATCATCATCTTACATAGATGACATCGGAGTGTGTGTGTGTGTGTGTGTGTGTGTGTGTGTGTGTGTGTGTGTGTGGTGAGAGCGTGTGTGTCCTAGCAGACTTCAAGTGTACAATGTATGATGACTGTTGTTCCTTGCACTCCCTAGGGATGCAGCTGCAGGTAGCTGTGAGCCACCCAGCATGGGTGCTGGGAACTGAACTTGGTCTTCTGCAAAAGTAGTACACGCTCTTAAGCACCAATCTCTCCCATCCCAGTGACCTATTTTCTAACTGAAAGTTTGTACCTGTGACTGCAATCTGTCTCTCCCAACTCCGGCCTTTGGTAGACACCATTGACCTCTTCTGTGAGTTCAGCTAAAAGGTTCCCCACGTAAGTGAAACCTCGCAGTATTTGTCATTCAGTGCCAGGCTTATGTCGCTGACATTTGTCTTCTGGGTCCATCCACGAGGTGTCCTTTTCCATGGCTGATGGATCTCCCACTGTGTGTATATGAGACATGTATTTATGTATTTGCCTGCCCTCCGTTTGCGTATCTGCTCTGCTAAGTGGGAAGCTGTCCTTTGTGGATTCTCACCCCTGGTGATGGACGCTGCTGTCTCTGCTCCTGTCTGTGTGGTGTTAATTATTCCACAGGCCCCGCCGCAGCCTGGCCTGCGAGGCTGGGAAGGAGAAGCAGGGTTTCTGTTTGCATTCAGTCTGTGTGCAATTCCCACAGCCATCAGCGGCTGCTGTTGATGTTGCAACACACTATCCCACAGTTAGAAAGGGGTGGAGGGTGGCCTTTCCTCCCACTCCCTCTGCCCGCCACCGCCTCCTTGCCAAGGAGCCTGGGGAGCCTTTGGGATAACCTGAAATAAACTTGCAAGTTCCAACAGAGGCTTCATTCCTCTCTCATGGCAGTTAGCTGTGATTTGCTGGGGGCTGTGTTCTAACCTGGCCTCTGGCCTCTAGTTATCAGCTCCAGCTTCAGGGGCTGAGCTCCTGATTGGTCAGTCTGTGTTGCTTTACGAAAACCCTTCACCCATGTAGCTCTTGCCCACAACCACATCCTGTCTCTTCAGTGCTGGGGTGTTAGGTTGTTCCACATGGAAGCAGGGGAAGGATGTGTCATGGACGACCCCTGGAAACACTGGATAGTGCCCCTACCCCTGGCATTTTAGGGGTGGGATGCCCCCTGTGTTTGCTCTCTGCTGCAAGTTCTCCAAGAACATGAGGCTGGCCCGATGAGCATGTAAATCCCTGCATGTCCATCTGCATGAGGCTGGCCTGACGCGCATGACGATTCCTGCATGTTCATTTGTACACAGCTGACGAGTTTTCCCCTGGCATAGACAGGGTGTTCCCAAGAGCCCTTTGTCTTCCCTCCTTTTGTTAGGAAGGCTCCTGCTACACAGGACACAGAGAGATGGGATGTTGCCCAGAGCTCTGCTTTCCTTTTGGCTCAGCCAGTAAGTGATGTGTGGGCTGTCACCTCCCACGCATTTGGGGCCTTATTCATGGGTGTGGTGTGGCCTGGCCATCTTGAAGGAGCAGCTTTGTCTTAACTAGTTCTTAATATGGGAAAGCATTGGGGGAGCCCTGGTCTGTCTAATGAGGGGAATTCCTCTTGCCACTCAGTATCGGGGGGAAAAAAGCTTTCACTCCCAAGGAATTGGCAGGCAGCTTTTTTCTTCTATCAGAAAAAATAATTCTCTCCCCTCTTTTACTTTGCCTCTTTGACTCCCTTCTAATGTAGAGCTCAGTTTCATTTTTTTTTCAAGACAGGGTTTCTCTGAGCTGTTTTGGTGCCTATCCTGGAACTCACTCTGTAGACCAGGCTGGCCTTGAACTCACAGAGATCCGCCTGGCTCTGCCTCCTGAGTGCCGGGAT